>NW_027275140.1:0-67121 GCF_030028105.1 Mobula birostris
AGTGCATGCAATGCTTAGACAATACAAATAGCATACATTTCAATTTTCCACCAAAGCACTTACTGCAAACCTAATGGAAACACTTTAGGTTAACTTCCCACATGATTCTGAGATGTCTGAAAGTTGTTTTTTACCTGTGCACATAAAGACAAAAATGTTGATTTCACAGTGAATAGAATGCTTTGACATAAAAGTAGTATACATTTCAATTGTACTCAAAAGTCCTGACTGCAAACCTAATGGATACAGCTTAGGTTAACTTCCCACATGATTCTGAGATGTCTGAAAGTTGTTTCATAGCTGTGCACATCAAGACAAAAAAGTTGTTTTCTCAGTGCATGCAATGCTTTTAGAATACAAATAGTATACATTTCAATGTTACACCAAAGCACTTACTGCAAACCTAATGGAAACACCTTAGGTTAACTTTCCACATGATTATGAGTAGTTTCAAAGTTGTTTCATGTCTGTACACATCAACAAAAAAAAGTTGTTATCTCAGTGCATGCAATGCATAGACAATACAAATAGCATACATTTCAATTTTCCACCAGAGCACTTACTGCAAACCTAATGGAAACACTTTAGATTAACTTCCCACATGATTCTGAGATGTCTGAAAGTTGTTTCATACCTGTGCACATCAAGACAAAAAAGTTGTTTTCTCAGTGCATGCAAAGCTTTGACAATACCAATAGTATACATTTCAATTTTACACCAAAGCACTTACTGCAAACCTAATGGAAACACCTTAGGTTAACTTTCCACATGATTATGAGTAGTTTGAAAGTTGTTTCATGGCTGTACACATCAACACAAAAAAGTTGTTATCTCAGTGCATGCAATGCTTAGACAATACAAATAGCATACATTTCAATTTTCCACCAAAGCACTTACTGCAAACCTAATGGAAACACTTTAGGTTAACTTCCCACATGATTCTGAGATGTCTGAAAGTTGTTTCATAGCTGTGCACATCAAGACAAAAAAGTTGTTTTCTCAGTGCATGCAATGCTTTTACAATACAAATAGTATACATTTCAATGTTACACCAAAGCACTTACTGCAAACCTAATGGAAACACCTTAGGTTAACTTTCCACATGATTATGAGTAGTTTCAAAGTTGTTTCATGTCTGTACACATCAACAAAAAAAAGTTGTTATCTCAGTGCATGCAATGCTTAGACAATACAAATAGCATACATTTCAATTTTCCACCAAAGCACTTACTGCAAACCTAATGGAAACACTTTAGATTAACTTCCCACATGATTCTGAGATGTCTGAAAGTTGTTTCATACCTGTGCACATCAAGACAAAAAAGTTGTTTTCTCAGTGCATGCAAAGCTTTGACAATACAGATACTATACATTTCAATTTTACACCAAAGCACTTACTGCAAACCTAATGGAAACACCTTAGGTTAACTTTCCACATGATTATGAGTAGTTTGAAAGCTGTTTCATGGCTGTATACATCAACACAAAAAAGTTGTTATCTCAGTGCATGCAATGCTTAGACAATACAATTAGTATACATTTCAATTTTACAGCAAAGCACTTACTGTAAACCTAATGGAAACACTTTAGGTTAACTTCCCACATGATTCTGAGATGTCTGAAAGTTGTTTCATACTTGTGCACATAAAGACAAAAAAGTTGATTTCACAGTGAATAGAATGCTTTGACATAAAAGTAGTATACATTTCAATTGTACTCAAAAGTCCTGACTGCAAACCTAATAGATACAGCTTAGGTTAACTTTCCACATGATTATGAGTAGTTCGAAAGCTGTTTCATGGCTGTACACATCAACACAAAAAAGTTGTTATCTCAGTGCATGCAATGCTTAGTCAATACAATTAGTATACATTTCAATTTTACAGCAAAGCACTTACTGCAAACCTAATGGAAACACTTTAGGTTAACTTCCCACATGATTCTGAGATGTCTGAAAGTTGATTCATACGTGTGCACATCAAGACAAAAAAGTTGTTTTCTCAGTGCATGCAAAGCTTTGACAATACCAATAGTATACATTTCAATTTTACACCAAAGTACTTACTGCAAACCTAATGGAAACACCTTAGGTTAACTTTCCACATCATTATGAGTAGTTTGAAAGTTGTTTCATGGCTGTACACATCAACACAAAAAAGTTGTTATCTCAGTGCATGCAATGCTTAGACAATACAAATAGCATACATTTCAATTTTCCACCAAAGCACTTACTGCAAACCTAATGGAAACACTTTAGGTTAACTTCCCACATGATTCTGAGATGTCTGAAAGTTGTTTTTTACCTGTGCACATAAAGACAAAAATGTTGATTTCACAGTGAATAGAATGCTTTGACATAAAAGTAGTATACATTTCAATTGTACTCAAAAGTCCTGACTGCAAACCTAATGGATACAGCTTAGGTTAACTTTCCACATGATTATGAGTAGTTTGAAAGCTGTTTCATGGCTGTATACATCAACACAAAAAAGTTGTTATCTCAGTGCATGCAATGCTTAGACAATACAATTAGTATACATTTCAATTTTACAGTAAAGTACTTACTGCAAACCTAATGGAAACACTTTAGGTTAACTTCCCACATGATTCTAAGATGTCTGAAAGTTGTTTCATACTTGTGCACATAAAGACAAAAAAGTTGATTTCACAGTGAATAGAATGCTTTGACATAAAAGTAGTATACATTTCAATTGTACTCAAAAGTCCTGACTGCAAACCTAATGGATACAGCTTAGGTTAACTTTCCACATGATTATGAGTAGTTCGAAAGCTGTTTCATGGCTGTTACACATCAACACAAAAAAGTTGTTATCTCAGTGCATGCAATGCTTAGTCAATACAATTAGTATACATTTCAATTTTACAGCAAAGCACTTACTGCAAACCTAATGGAAACACTTTAGGTTAACTTCCTACATGATTCTGAGATGTCTGAAAGTTGTTTCATACCTGTGCACATAAAGACAAAAAAGTTGTTTTCTCAGTGCATGCAAAGCTTTGACAATACAAATAGTATACATTTCATTTTTAAACCAAAGCACTTACTGCAAACCTAATGGAAACACCTTAGGTTAACTTTCCACATGATTATGAGTAGTTTGAAAGTTGTTTCATGGCTGTACACATCAACACAAAAAAGTTGTTATCTCAGTGCATGCAAAGCTTTGACAATACCAATAGTATACATTTCAATTTTACACCAAAGCTCTTACTGCAAACCTAATGGAAACACCTTAGGTTAACTTTCCACATGATTATGAGTAGTTTGAAAGTTGTTTCATGGCTGTAGACATCAACACAAAAAAGTTGTTATCTCAGTGCATGCAATGCTTAGACAATACAAATAGCATACATTTCAATTTTCCACCAAAGCACTTACTGCAAACCTAATGGAAACACTTTAGGTTAACTTCCCACATGATTCTGAGATGTCTGAAAGTTGTTTCATACTTGTGCACATAAAGACAAAAAAGTTGATTTCACAGTGAATAGAATGGTTTGACATAAAAGTAGTATACATTTCAATTGTACTCAAAAGTCCTGACTGCAAACCTAATGGATACAGCTTAGGTTAACTTTCCACATGATTATGAGTAGTTCGAAAGCTGTTTCATGGCTGTACACATCAACACAAAAAAGTTGTTATCTCAGTGCATGCAATGCTTAGTCAATACAATTAGTATACATTTCAATTTTACAGCAAAGCACTTACTGCAAACCTAATGGAAACACTTTAGGTTAACTTCCCACATGATTCTGAGATGTCTGAAAGTTGTTTCATACCTATGCACATAAAGACAAAAAAGTTGATTTCACAGTGAATAGAATGCTTTGACAAAAAAGTAGTATACATTTCAATTGTACTCAAAAGTCCTGACTGCAAACCTAATGGAAACACCTTAGGTTAACTTTCCACATGAGTATGACCAGGTTTAAAGTTGTTTCATGCCTCAGTTCATCAAGACAAAAAATTTTCTTTCTCAGTGCTACTATGCTCTGACATTAAGGTAGTATACATCTCAATTTTACTCCAAAGTACTTACTGCAAACAAATGGAAACACCTAAGGTTAACTTCCCACATGATTATTAGTAGTTTGAAAGTTGTTTCCTGGCTGTACACATCAACACAAAAAAGTTGTTATCTCAGTGCATGCAATGCTTAGACAATACAAATAGTATACATTTCAATTTTACACCAAAGCATTTACTGCAAATCTAATGGAAACACTTTAGATTAACTTCCCACATGATTCTGAGATGTCTGAAAGTTGATTCATACGTGTGCACATCAAGACAAAAAAGTTGTTTTCTCAGTGCATGCAAAGCTTTGACAATACCAATAGTATACATTTCAATTTTACACCAAAGCACTTACTGCAAACCTAATGGAAACACCTTAGGTTAACTTTCCACATCATTATGAGTAGTTTGAAAGTTGTTTCATGGCTGTAGACATCAACACAAAAAAGTTGTTATCTCAGTGCATGCAATGCTTAGACAATACAAATAGCATACATTTCAATTTTCCACCAAAGCACTTACTGCAAACCTAATGGAAACACTTTAGGTTAACTTCCCACATGATTCTGAGATGTCTGAAAGTTGTTTCATACCTGTGCACATAAAGACAAAAAAGTTGTTTTCTCAGTGCATGCAAAGCTTTGACAATACAAATAGTATACATTTCATTTTTACACCAAAGCACTTACTGCAAACCTAATGGAAACACTTTAGGTTAACTTCTCACATGATTATGAGTAGTTTGAAAGTTGTTTCATGGCTCTACACATCAACACAAAACAGTTGCTATCTCAGTGCATGCAATGCTTAGAGAATACAAATAGTATACATTTCAATTTTACACCAAAGTCCTTACTGCAAACCTAATGGAAACAACTTAGATTAACTTCCCACATGATTCTGAGATGTCTGAAAGTTGTTTCATACCTGTGCACATCAAGACAAAAAAGTTGTTATCTCAGTGCATGCAATGCTTAGACAATACAAATAGCATACATTTCAATTTTCCACCAAAGCACTTACTGCAAACCTAATGGAAACACTTTAGGTTAACTTCCCACATGATTCTGAGATGTCTGAAAGTTGTTTTTTACCTGTGCACATAAAGACAAAAATGTTGATTTCACAGTGAATAGAATGCTTTGACATAAAAGTAGTATACATTTCAATTGTACTCAAAAGTCCTGACTGAAAACCTAATGGATACAGCTTAGGTTAACTTTCCACATGATTATGAGTAGTTTGAAAGCTGTTTCATGGCTGTATACATCAACACAAAAAAGTTGTTATCTCAGGGCATGCAATGCTTAGACAATACAATTAGTATACATTTCAATTTTACAGCAAAGCACTTACTGCAAACCTAATGGAAACACTTTAGGTTAACTTCCCACATGATTCTGAGATGTCTGAAAGTTCTTTCATACTTGTGCACATAAAGACAAAAAAGTTGATTTCACAGTGAATAGAATGCTTTGACATAAAAGTAGTATACATTTCAATTGTACTCAAAAGTCCTGACTGCAAACCTAATGGATACAGCTTAGGTTAACTTTCCACATGATTATGAGTAGTTCGAAAGCTGTTTCATGGCTGTACACATCAACACAAAAAAGTTGTTATCTCAGTGCATGCAATGCTTAGTCAATACACTTAGTATACATTTCAATTTTACAGCAAAGCACTTACTGCAAACCTAATGCAAACACTTTAGGTTAACTTCCCACATGATTCTGAGATGTCTGAAAGTTGTTTCATACCTGTGCACTTAAAGACAAAAAAGTTGTTTTCTCAGTGCATGCAAAGCTTTGACAATACAAATAGTATACATTTCATTTTTACACCAAAGCACTTACTGCAAACCTAATGGAAACACCTTAGGTTAACTTTCCACATGATTATGAGTAGTTTGAAAGTTGTTTCATGGCTGTACACATCAACACAAAAAAGTTGTTATCTCAGTGAATAGAATGCTTTGACATAAAAGTAGTATACATTTCAATTGTACTCAAAAGTCCTGACTGCAAACCTAATGGAAACACCTTAGGTTAATTTTCCACATGAGTATGACCAGGTTTAAAGTTGTTTCATGCCTCAGTTCATCAAGACAAAAAAGTTTCTTTCTCAGTGCTACTATGCTCTGACATTAAGGTAGTATACATCTCAATTTTACTCCAAAGTACTTACTGCAAACAAATGGAAACACCTTAGGTTAACTTCCCACATGATTATTAGTAGTTTGAAAGTTGTTTCCTGGCTGTACACATCAACACAAAAAAGTTGTTATCTCAGTGCATGTAATGCTTAGACAATACAAATAGTATACATTTCAATTTTACACCAAAGCACTTACTGCAAAACTAATGGAAACACTTTAGGTTAACTTCCCACATGATTCTGAGATGTCTGAAAGTTGTTTCATACCTGTGCACATAGAGAGAAAAAAGTTGATTTCACAGTGAATAGAATGCTTTGACATAAAAGTAGTATACATTTCAATTGTACTCAAAAGTCCTGACTGCAAACCTAATAGATACAGCTTAGGTTAACTTTCCACATGATTATGAGTAGTTCGAAAGCTGTTTCATGGCTGTACACATCAACACAAAAAAGTTGTTATCTCAGTGCATGCAATGCTTAGTCAATACAATTAGTATACATTTCAATTTTACAGCAAAGCACTTACTGCAAACCTAATGGAAACACTTTAGGTTAACTTCCCACATGATTCTGAGATGTCTGAAAGTTGTTTCATAGCTGTGCACATAAAGACAAAAAAGTTGTTTTCTCAGTGCATGCAAAGCTTTGACAATACAAATAGTATACATTTCATTTTTACACCAAAGCACTTACTGCAAACCTAATGGAAACACCTTAGGTTAACTTTCCACATGATTATGAGTAGTTTGAAAGTTGTTTCATGGCTGTACACATCAACACAAAAAAGTTGTTATCTCAGTGCATGCAAAGCTTTGACAATACCAATAGTATACATTTCAATTTTACACCAAAGCTCTTACTGCAAACCTAATGGAAACACCTTAGGTTAACTTTCCACATGATTATGAGTAGTTTGAAAGTTGTTTCATGGCTGTAGACATCAACACAAAAAAGTTGTTATCTCAGTGCATGCAATGCTTAGACAATACAAATAGCATACATTTCAATTTTCCACCAAAGCACTTACTGCAAACCTAATGGAAACACTTTAGGTTAACTTCCCACATGATTCTGAGATGTCTGAAAGTTGTTTCATACTTGTGCACATAAAGACAAAAAAGTTGATTTCACAGTGAATAGAATGGTTTGACATAAAAGTAGTATACATTTCAATTGTACTCAAAAGTCCTGACTGCAAACCTAATGGATACAGCTTAGGTTAACTTTCCACATGATTATGAGTAGTTCGAAAGCTGTTTCATGGCTGTACACATCAACACAAAAAAGTTGTTATCTCAGTGCATGCAATGCTTAGTCAATACAATTAGTATACATTTCAATTTTACAGCAAAGCACTTACTGCAAACCTAATGGAAACACTTTAGGTTAACTTCCCACATGATTCTGAGATGTCTGAAAGTTTTTTCATACCTATGCACATAAAGACAAAAAAGTTGATTTCACAGTGAATAGAATGCTTTGACAAAAAAGTAGTATACATTTCAATTGTACTCAAAAGTCCTGACTGCAAACCTAATGGAAACACCTTAGGTTAACTTTCCACATGAGTATGACCAGGTTTAAAGTTGTTTCATGCCTCAGTTCATCAAGACAAAAAATTTTCTTTCTCAGTGCTACTATGCTCTGACATTAAGGTAGTATACATCTCAATTTTACTCCAAAGTACTTACTGCAAACAAATGGAAACACCTAAGGTTAACTTCCCACATGATTATTAGTAGTTTGAAAGTTGTTTCCTGGCTGTACACATCAACACAAAAAAGTTGTTATCTCAGTGCATGCAATGCTTAGACAATACAAATAGTATACATTTCAATTTTACACCAAAGCATTTACTGCAAATCTAATGGAAACACTTTAGATTAACTTCCCACATGATTCTGAGATGTCTGAAAGTTGATTCATACGTGTGCACATCAAGACAAAAAAGTTGTTTTCTCAGTGCATGCAAAGCTTTGACAATACCAATAGTATACATTTCAATTTTACACCAAAGCACTTACTGCAAACCTAATGGAAACACCTTAGGTTAACTTTCCACATCATTATGAGTAGTTTGAAAGTTGTTTCATGGCTGTAGACATCAACACAAAAAAGTTGTTATCTCAGTGCATGCAATGCTTAGACAATACAAATAGCATACATTTCAATTTTCCACCAAAGCACTTACTGCAAACCTAATGGAAACACTTTAGGTTAACTTCCCACATGATTCTGAGATGTCTGAAAGTTGTTTCATACCTGTGCACATAAAGACAAAAAAGTTGTTTTCTCAGTGCATGCAAAGCTTTGACAATACAAATAGTATACATTTCATTTTTACACCAAAGCACTTACTGCAAACCTAATGGAAACACTTTAGGTTAACTTCTCACATGATTATGAGTAGTTTGAAAGTTGTTTCATGGCTCTACACATCAACACAAAACAGTTGCTATCTCAGTGCATGCAATGCTTAGAGAATACAAATAGTATACATTTCAATTTTACACCAAAGTCCTTACTGCAAACCTAATGGAAACAACTTAGATTAACTTCCCACATGATTCTGAGATGTCTGAAAGTTGTTTCATACCTGTGCACATCAAGACAAAAAAGTTGTTATCTCAGTGCATGCAATGCTTAGACAATACAAATAGCATACATTTCAATTTTCCACCAAAGCACTTACTGCAAACCTAATGGAAACACTTTAGGTTAACTTCCCACATGATTCTGAGATGTCTGAAAGTTGTTTTTTACCTGTGCACATAAAGACAAAAATGTTGATTTCACAGTGAATAGAATGCTTTGACATAAAAGTAGTATACATTTCAATTGTACTCAAAAGTCCTGACTGAAAACCTAATGGATACAGCTTAGGTTAACTTTCCACATGATTATGAGTAGTTTGAAAGCTGTTTCATGGCTGTATACATCAACACAAAAAAGTTGTTATCTCAGGGCATGCAATGCTTAGACAATACAATTAGCATACATTTCAATTTTACAGCAAAGCACTTACTGCAAACCTAATGGAAACACTTTAGGTTAACTTCCCACATGATTCTGAGATGTCTGAAAGTTCTTTCATACTTGTGCACATAAAGACAAAAAAGTTGATTTCACAGTGAATAGAATGCTTTGACATAAAAGTAGTATACATTTCAATTGTACTCAAAAGTCCTGACTGCAAACCTAATGGATACAGCTTAGGTTAACTTTCCACATGATTATGAGTAGTTCGAAAGCTGTTTCATGGCTGTACACATCAACACAAAAAAGTTGTTATCTCAGTGCATGCAATGCTTAGTCAATACACTTAGTATACATTTCAATTTTACAGCAAAGCACTTACTGCAAACCTAATGCAAACACTTTAGGTTAACTTCCCACATGATTCTGAGATGTCTGAAAGTTGTTTCATACCTGTGCACTTAAAGACAAAAAAGTTGTTTTCTCAGTGCATGCAAAGCTTTGACAATACAAATAGTATACATTTCATTTTTACACCAAAGCACTTACTGCAAACCTAATGGAAACACCTTAGGTTAACTTTCCACATGATTATGAGTAGTTTGAAAGTTGTTTCATGGCTGTACACATCAACACAAAAAAGTTGTTATCTCAGTGAATAGAATGCTTTGACATAAAAGTAGTATACATTTCAATTGTACTCAAAAGTCCTGACTGCAAACCTAATGGAAACACCTTAGGTTAATTTTCCACATGAGTATGACCAGGTTTAAAGTTGTTTCATGCCTCAGTTCATCAAGACAAAAAAGTTTCTTTCTCAGTGCTACTATGCTCTGACATTAAGGTAGTATACATCTCAATTTTACTCCAAAGTACTTACTGCAAACAAATGGAAACACCTTAGGTTAACTTCCCACATGATTATTAGTAGTTTGAAAGTTGTTTCCTGGCTGTACACATCAACACAAAAAAGTTGTTATCTCAGTGCATGTAATGCTTAGACAATACAAATAGTATACATTTCAATTTTACACCAAAGCACTTACTGCAAAACTAATGGAAACACTTTAGGTTAACTTCCCACATGATTCTGAGATGTCTGAAAGTTGTTTCATACCTGTGCACATAGAGAGAAAAAAGTTGATTTCACAGTGAATAGAATGCTTTGACATAAAAGTAGTATACATTTCAATTGTACTCAAAAGTCCTGACTGCAAACCTAATAGATACAGCTTAGGTTAACTTTCCACATGATTATGAGTAGTTCGAAAGCTGTTTCATGGCTGTACACATCAACACAAAAAAGTTGTTATCTCAGTGCATGCAATGCTTAGTCAATACAATTAGTATACATTTCAATTTTACAGCAAAGCACTTACTGCAAACCTAATGGAAACACTTTAGGTTAACTTCCCACATGATTCTGAGATGTCTGAAAGTTGTTTCATAGCTGTGCACATAAAGACAAAAAAGTTGTTTTCTCAGTGCATGCAAAGCTTTGACAATACAAATAGTATACATTTCATTTTTACACCAAAGCACTTACTGCAAACCTAATGGAAACACCTTAGGTTAACTTTCCACATGATTATGAGTAGTTTGAAAGTTGTTTCATGGCTGTACACATCAACACAAAAAAGTTGTTATCTCAGTGAATAGAATGCTTTGACATAAAAGTAGTATACATTTCAATTGTACTCAAAAGTCCTGACTGCAAACCTAATGGAAACACCTTAGGTTAACTTTCCACATGAGTATGACTAGGTTTAAAGTTGTTTCATGCCTCAGTTCATGAAGACAAAAAAGTTTATTTCTCAGTGCTACTATGCTCTGACATTAAGGTAGTATACATCTCAATTTTACTCCAAAGTACTTACTGCAATCAAATGGAAACACCTTAGGTTGACTTTCCACATGATTATGAGTAGTTTGAAAGTTGTTTCATGGCTGTACACATCAACACAAAAAAGTTGTTAACTCAGTGCATGCAATGCTTAGACAATGCAAATAGTATACATTTCAATTTTACACCAAAGCACTTACTGCAAAACTAATGGAAACACTTTAGGTTAACTTCCCACATGATTCTGAGATGTCTGAAAGTTGTTTCCTACCTATGCACATAAAGACAAAAAAGTTGATTTCACAGTGAATAGAATGCTTTGACATAAAAGTAGTATACATTTCAATTGTACTCAAAAGTCCTGACTGCAAACCTAATGGAAACACCTTAGGTTAACTTTCCACATGAGTATGACCAGGTTTAAAGTTGTTTCATGCCTCAGTTCATCAAGACAAAAAAGTTTCTTTCTCAGTGCTACTATGCTCTGACATTAAGGTAGTATACATCTCAATTTTACTCCAAAGTACTTACTGCAAACAAATGGAAACACCTAAGGTTAACTTCCCACATGATTATTAGTAGTTTGAAAGTTGTTTCCTGGCTGTACACATCAACACAAAAAAGTTGTTATCTCAGTGCATGCAATGCTTAGACAATACAAATAGTATACATTTCAATTTTACACCAAAGCACTTACTGCAAATCTAATGGAAACACTTTAGATTAACTTCCCACATGATTCTGAGATGTCTGAAAGTTGATTCATACGTGTGCACATCAAGACAAAAAAGTTCTTTTCTCAGTGCATGCAAAGCTTTGACAATACCAATAGTATACATTTCAATTTTACACCAAAGCACTTACTGCAAACCTAATGGAAACACCTTAGGTTAACTTTCCACATCATTATGAGTAGTTTCAAAGTTGTTTCATGGCTGTAGACATCAACACAAAAAAGTTGTTATCTCAGTGCATGCAATGCTTAGACAATACAAATAGCATACATTTCAATTTTCCACCAAAGCACTTACTGCAAACCTAATGGAAACACTTTAGGTTAACTTCCCACATGATTCTGAGATGTCTGAAAGTTGTTTTTTACCTGTGCACATAAAGACAAAAATGTTGATTTCACAGTGATAGAATGCTTTGACATAAAAGTAGTATACATTTCAATTGTACTCAAAAGTCCTGACTGCAAACCTAATGGATACAGCTTAGGTTAACTTTCCACATGATTATGAGTAGTTTGAAAGCTGTTTCATGGCTGTATACATCAACACAAAAAAGTTGTTATCTCAGGGCATGCAATGCTTAGACAATACAATTAGTATACATTTCAATTTTACAGCAAAGCACTTACTGCAAACCTAATGGAAACACTTTAGGTTAACTTCCCACATGATTCTGAGATGTCTGAAAGTTCTTTCATACTTGTGCACATAAAGACAAAAAAGTTGATTTCACAGTGAATAGAATGCTTTGACATAAAAGTAGTATACATTTCAATTGTACTCAAAGGTCCTGACTGCAAACCTAATGGATACAGCTTAGGTTAACTTTCCACATGATTATGAGTAGTTCGAAAGCTGTTTCATGGCTGTACACATCAACACAAAAAAGTTGTTATCTCAGTGCATGCAATGCTTAGTCAATACAATTAGTATACATTTCAATTTTACAGCAAAGCACTTACTGCAAACCTAATGGAAACACTTTAGGTTAACTTCCCACATGATTCTGAGATGTCTGAAAGTTGTTTCATACCTGTGCACATAAAGACAAAAAAGTTGTTTTCTCAGTGAATAGAATGCTTTGACATAAAAGTAGTATACATTTCAATTGTACTCAAAAGTCCTGACTGCAAACCTAATGGAAACACCTTAGGTTAACTTTCCACATGAGTATGACTAGGTTTAAAGTTGTTTCATGCCTCAGTTCATCAAGACAAAAAAGTTTATTTCTCAGTGCTACTATGCTCTGACATTAAGGTAGTATACATCTCAATTTTACTCCAAAGTACTTACTGCAATCAAATGGAAACACCTTAGGTTGACTTTCCACATGATTATGAGTAGTTTGAAAGTTGTTTCATGGCTGTACACATCAACACAAAAAAGTTGTTAACTCAGTGCATGCAATGCTTAGACAATGCAAATAGTATACATTTCAAATTTACACCAAAGCACTTACTGCAAAACTAATGGAAACACTTTAGGTTAACTTCCCACATGATTCTG
This sequence comes from Mobula birostris, assembly GCF_030028105.1. Taxonomy (NCBI): domain Eukaryota; kingdom Metazoa; phylum Chordata; class Chondrichthyes; order Myliobatiformes; family Myliobatidae; genus Mobula; species Mobula birostris. Next base: position 13,262 of record NW_027275140.1, read on the forward strand.
AGATGTCTGAAAGTTGTTTCATACCTATGCACATAAAGACAAAAAAGTTGATTTCACAGTGAATAGAATGCTTTGACATAAAAGTAGTATACATTTCAATTGTACTCAAAAGTCCTGACTGCAAACCTAATGGAAACACCTTAGGTTAACTTTCCACATGAGTATGACCAGGTTTAAAGTTGTTTCATGCCTCAGTTCATCAAGACAAAAAAGTTGTTTTCTCAGTGCATGCAAAGCTTTGACAATACCAATAGTATACATTTCAATTTTACACCAAAGCACTTACTGCAAACCTAATGGAAACACCTTAGGTTAACTTTCCACATCATTATGAGTAGTTTGAAAGTTGTTTCATGGCTGTAGACATCAACACAAAAAAGTTGTTATCTCAGTGCATGCAATGCTTAGACAATACAAATAGCATACATTTCAATTTTCCACCAAAGCACTTACTGCAAACCTAATGGAAACACTTTAGGTTAACTTCCCACATGATTCTGAGATGTCTGAAAGTTGTTTTTTACCTGTGCACATAAAGACAAAAATGTTGATTTCACAGTGAATAGAATGCTTTGACATAAAAGTAGTATACATTTCAATTGTACTCAAAAGTCCTGACTGCAAACCTAATGGATACAGCTTAGGTTAACTTCCCACATGATTCTGAGATGTCTGAAAGTTGTTTCATAGCTGTGCACATCAAGACAAAAAAGTTGTTTTCTCAGTGCATGCAATGCTTTTAGAATACAAATAGTATACATTTCAATGTTACACCAAAGCACTTACTGCAAACCTAATGGAAACACCTTAGGTTAACTTTCCACATGATTATGAGTAGTTTCAAAGTTGTTTCATGTCTGTACACATCAACAAAAAAAAGTTGTTATCTCAGTGCATGCAATGCATAGACAATACAAATAGCATACATTTCAATTTTCCACCAGAGCACTTACTGCAAACCTAATGGAAACACTTTAGATTAACTTCCCACATGATTCTGAGATGTCTGAAAGTTGTTTCATACCTGTGCACATCAAGACAAAAAAGTTGTTTTCTCAGTGCATGCAAAGCTTTGACAATACCAATAGTATACATTTCAATTTTACACCAAAGCACTTACTGCAAACCTAATGGAAACACCTTAGGTTAACTTTCCACATGATTATGAGTAGTTTGAAAGTTGTTTCATGGCTGTACACATCAACACAAAAAAGTTGTTATCTCAGTGCATGCAATGCTTAGACAATACAAATAGCATACATTTCAATTTTCCACCAAAGCACTTACTGCAAAACTAATGGAAACACTTTAGGTTAACTTCCCACATGATTCTGAGATGTCTGAAAGTTGTTTCATAGCTGTGCACATCAAGACAAAAAAGTTGTTTTCTCAGTGCATGCAATGCTTTTACAATACAAATAGTATACATTTCAATGTTACACCAAAGCACTTACTGCAAACCTAATGGAAACACCTTAGGTTAACTTTCCACATGATTATGAGTAGTTTCAAAGTTGTTTCATGTCTGTACACATCAACAAAAAAAAGTTGTTATCTCAGTGCATGCAATGCTTAGACAATACAAATAGCATACATTTCAGTTTTCCACCAAAGCACTTACTGCAAACCTAATGGAAACACTTTAGATTAACTTCCCACATGATTCTGAGATGTCTGAAAGTTGTTTCATACCTGTGCACATCAAGACAAAAAAGTTGTTTTCTCAGTGCATGCAAAGCTTAGACAATACAAATACTATACATTTCAATTTTCCACCAAAGCACTTACTGCAAACCTAATGGAAACACTTTAGGTTAACTTCCCACATGATTCTGAGATGTCTGAAAGTTGTTTTTTACCTGTGCACATAAAGACAAAAATGTTGATTTCACAGTGAATAGAATGCTTTGACATAAAAGTAGTATACATTTCAATTGTACTCAAAAGTCCTGACTGCAAACCTAATGGATACAGCTTAGGTTAACTTTCCACATGATTATGAGTAGTTTGAAAGCTGTTTCATGGCTGTATACATCAACACAAAAAAGTTGTTATCTCAGGGCATGCAATGCTTAGACAATACAATTAGTATACATTTCAATTTTACAGCAAAGCACTTACTGCAAACCTAATGGAAACACTTTAGGTTAACTTCCCACATGATTCTGAGATGTCTGAAAGTTCTTTCATACTTGTGCACATAAAGACAAAAAAGTTGATTTCACAGTGAATAGAATGCTTTGACATAAAAGTAGTATACATTTCAATTGTACTCAAAGGTCCTGACTGCAAACCTAATGGATACAGCTTAGGTTAACTTTCCACATGATTATGAGTAGTTCGAAAGCTGTTTCATGGCTGTACACATCAACACAAAAAAGTTGTTATCTCAGTGCATGCAATGCTTAGTCAATACAATTAGTATACATTTCAATTTTACAGCAAAGCACTTACTGCAAACCTAATGGAAACACTTTAGGTTAACTTCCCACATGATTCTGAGATGTCTGAAAGTTGTTTCATACCTGTGCACATAAAGACAAAAAAGTTGTTTTCTCAGTGAATAGAATGCTTTGACATAAAAGTAGTATACATTTCAATTGTACTCAAAAGTCCTGACTGCAAACCTAATGGAAACACCTTAGGTTAACTTTCCACATGAGTATGACTAGGTTTAAAGTTGTTTCATGCCTCAGTTCATCAAGACAAAAAAGTTTATTTCTCAGTGCTACTATGCTCTGACATTAAGGTAGTATACATCTCAATTTTACTCCAAAGTACTTACTGCAATCAAATGGAAACACCTTAGGTTGACTTTCCACATGATTATGAGTAGTTTGAAAGTTGTTTCATGGCTGTACACATCAACACAAAAAAGTTGTTAACTCAGTGCATGCAATGCTTAGACAATGCAAATAGTATACATTTCAAATTTACACCAAAGCACTTACTGCAAAACTAATGGAAACACTTTAGGTTAACTTCCCACATGATTCTGAGATGTCTGAAAGTTGTTTCATACCTATGCACATAAAGACAAAAAAGTTGATTTCACAGTGAATAGAATGCTTTGACATAAAAGTAGTATACATTTCAATTGTACTCAAAAGTCCTGACTGCAAACCTAATGGAAACACCTTAGGTTAACTTTCCACATGAGTATGACCAGGTTTAAAGTTGTTTCATGCCTCAGTTCATCAAGACAAAAAAGTTGTTTTCTCAGTGCATGCAAAGCTTTGACAATACCAATAGTATACATTTCAATTTTACACCAAAGCACTTACTGCAAACCTAATGGAAACACCTTAGGTTAACTTTCCACATCATTATGAGTAGTTTGAAAGTTGTTTCATGGCTGTAGACATCAACACAAAAAAGTTGTTATCTCAGTGCATGCAATGCTTAGACAATACAAATAGCATACATTTCAATTTTCCACCAAAGCACTTACTGCAAACCTAATGGAAACACTTTAGGTTAACTTCCCACATGATTCTGAGATGTCTGAAAGTTGTTTTTTACCTGTGCACATAAAGACAAAAATGTTGATTTCACAGTGAATAGAATGCTTTAACATAAAAGTAGTATACATTTCAATTGTACTCAAAAGTCCTGACTGCAAACCTAATGGATACAGCTTAGGTTAACTTCCCACATGATTCTGAGATGTCTGAAAGTTGTTTCATAGCTGTGCACATCAAGACAAAAAAGTTGTTTTCTCAGTGCATGCAATGCTTTTAGAATACAAATAGTATACATTTCAATGTTACACCAAAGCACTTACTGCAAACCTAATGGAAACACCTTAGGTTAACTTTCCACATGATTATGAGTAGTTTCAAAGTTGTTTCATGTCTGTACACATCAACAAAAAAAAGTTGTTATCTCAGTGCATGCAATGCATAGACAATACAAATAGCATACATTTCAATTTTCCACCAGAGCACTTACTGCAAACCTAATGGAAACACTTTAGATTAACTTCCCACATGATTCTGAGATGTCTGAAAGTTGTTTCATACCTGTGCACATCAAGACAAAAAAGTTGTTTTCTCAGTGCATGCAAAGCTTTGACAATACCAATAGTATACATTTCAATTTTACACCAAAGCACTTACTGCAAACCTAATGGAAACACCTTAGGTTAACTTTCCACATGATTATGAGTAGTTTGAAAGTTGTTTCATGGCTGTACACATCAACACAAAAAAGTTGTTATCTCAGTGCATGCAATGCTTAGACAATACAAATAGCATACATTTCAATTTTCCACCAAAGCACTTACTGCAAACCTAATGGAAACACTTTAGGTTAACTTCCCACATGATTCTGAGATGTCTGAAAGTTGTTTCATAGCTGTGCACATCAAGACAAAAAAGTTGTTTTCTCAGTGCATGCAATGCTTTTACAATACAAATAGTATACATTTCAATGTTACACCAAAGCACTTACTGCAAACCTAATGGAAACACCTTAGGTTAACTTTCCACATGATTATGAGTAGTTTCAAAGTTGTTTCATGTCTGTACACATCAACAAAAAAAAGTTGTTATCTCAGTGCATGCAATGCTTAGACAATACAAATAGCATACATTTCAATTTTCCACCAAAGCACTTACTGCAAACCTAATGGAAACACTTTAGATTAACTTCCCACATGATTCTGAGATGTCTGAAAGTTGTTTCATACCTGTGCACATCAAGACAAAAAAGTTGTTTTCTCAGTGCATGCAAAGCTTTGACAATACAAATACTATACATTTCAATTTTACACCAAAGCACTTACTGCAAACCTAATGGAAACACCTTAGGTTAACTTTCCACATGATTATGAGTAGTTTGAAAGCTGTTTCATGGCTGTATACATCAACACAAAAAAGTTGTTATCTCAGTGCATGCAATGCTTAGACAATACAATTAGTATACATTTCAATTTTACAGCAAAGCACTTACTGTAAACCTAATGGAAACACTTTAGGTTAACTTCCCACATGATTCTGAGATGTCTGAAAGTTGTTTCATACTTGTGCACATAAAGACAAAAAAGTTGATTTCACAGTGAATAGAATGCTTTGACATAAAAGTAGTATACATTTCAATTGTACTCAAAAGTCCTGACTGCAAACCTAATAGATACAGCTTAGGTTAACTTTCCACATGATTATGAGTAATTCGAAAGCTGTTTCATGGCTGTACACATCAACACAAAAAAGTTGTTATCTCAGTGCATGCAATGCTTAGTCAATACAATTAGTATACATTTCAATTTTACAGCAAAGCACTTACTGCAAACCTAATGGAAACACTTTAGGTTAACTTCCCACATGATTCTGAGATGTCTGAAAGTTGATTCATGCGTGTGCACATCAAGACAAAAAAGTTGTTTTCTCAGTGCATGCAAAGCTTTGACAATACCAATAGTATACATTTCAATTTTACACCAAAGTACTTACTGCAAACCTAATGGAAACACCTTAGGTTAACTTTCCACATCATTATGAGTAGTTTGAAAGTTGTTTCATGGCTGTACACATCAACACAAAAAAGTTGTTATCTCAGTGCATGCAATGCTTAGACAATACAAATAGCATACATTTCAATTTTCCACCAAAGCACTTACTGCAAACCTAATGGAAACACTTTAGGTTAACTTCCCACATGATTCTTAGATGTCTGAAAGTTGTTTTTTACCTGTGCACATAAAGACAAAAATGTTGATTTCACAGTGAATAGAATGCTTTGACATAAAAGTAGTATACATTTCAATTGTACTCAAAAGTCCTGACTGCAAACCTAATGGATACAGCTTAGGATAACTTTCCACATGATTATGAGTAGTTTGAAAGCTGTTTCATGGCTGTATACATCAACACAAAAAAGTTGTTATCTCAGTGCATGCAATGCTTAGACAATACAATTAGTATACATTTCAATTTTACAGTAAAGTACTTACTGCAAACCTAATGGAAACACTTTAGGTTAACTTCCCACATGATTCTAAGATGTCTGAAAGTTGTTTCATACTTGTGCACATAAAGACAAAAAAGTTGATTTCACAGTGAATAGAATGCTTTGACATAAAAGTAGTATACATTTCAATTGTACTCAAAAGTCCTGACTGCAAACCTAATGGATACAGCTTAGGTTAACTTTCCACATGATTATGAGTAGTTCGAAAGCTGTTTCATGGCTGTTACACATCAACACAAAAAAGTTGTTATCTCAGTGCATGCAATGCTTAGTCAATACAATTAGTATACATTTCAATTTTACAGCAAAGCACTTACTGCAAACCTAATGGAAACACTTTAGGTTAACTTCCTACATGATTCTAAGATGTCTGAAAGTTGTTTCATACTTGTGCACATAAAGACAAAAAAGTTGATTTCACAGTGAATAGAATGCTTTGACAAAAAAGTAGTATACATTTCAATTGTACTCAAAAGTCCTGACTGCAAACCTAATGGAAACACCTTAGGTTAACTTTCCACATGAGTATGACCAGGTTTAAAGTTGTTTCATGCCTCAGTTCATCAAGACAAAAAATTTTCTTTCTCAGTGCTACTATGCTCTGACATTAAGTTAGTATACATCTCAATTTTACTCCAAAGTACTTACTGCAAACAAATGGAAACACCTAAGGTTAACTTCCCACATGATTATTAGTAGTTTGAAAGTTGTTTCCTGGCTGTACACATCAACACAAAAAAGTTGTTATCTCAGTGCATGCAATGCTTAGACAATACAAATAGTATACATTTCAATTTTACACCAAAGCATTTACTGCAAATCTAATGGAAACACTTTAGATTAACTTCCCACATGATTCTGAGATGTCTGAAAGTTGATTCATACGTGTGCACATCAAGACAAAAAAGTTGTTTTCTCAGTGCATGCAAAGCTTTGACAATACCAATAGTATACATTTCAATTTTACACCAAAGCACTTACTGCAAACCTAATGGAAACACCTTAGGTTAACTTTCCACATCATTATGAGTAGTTTGAAAGTTGTTTCATGGCTGTAGACATCAACACAAAAAAGTTGTTATCTCAGTGCATGCAATGCTTAGACAATACAAAAAGCATACATTTCAATTTTCCACCAAAGCACTTACTGCAAACCTAATGGAAACACTTTAGGTTAACTTCCCACATGATTCTGAGATGTCTGAAAGTTGTTTCATACCTGTGCACATAAAGACAAAAAAGTTGTTTTCTCAGTGCATGCAAAGCTTTGACAATACAAATAGTATACATTTCATTTTTACACCAAAGCACTTACTGCAAACCTAATGGAAACACTTTAGGTTAACTTCTCACATGATTATGAGTAGTTTGAAAGTTGTTTCATGGCTCTACACATCAACACAAAACAGTTGCTATCTCAGTGCATGCAATGCTTAGAGAATACAAATAGTATACATTTCAATTTTACACCAAAGTCCTTACTGCAAACCTAATGGAAACAACTTAGATTAACTTCCCACATGATTCTGAGATGTCTGAAAGTTGTTTCATACCTGTGCACATCAAGACAAAAAAGTTGTTATCTCAGTGCATGCAATGCTTAGACAATACAAATAGCATACATTTCAATTTTCCACCAAAGCACTTACTGCAAACCTAATGGAAACACTTTAGGTTAACTTCCCACATGATTCTGAGATGTCTGAAAGTTGTTTTTTACCTGTGCACATAAAGACAAAAATGTTGATTTCACAGTGAATAGAATGCTTTGACATAAAAGTAGTATACATTTCAATTGTACTCAAAAGTCCTGACTGAAAACCTAATGGATACAGCTTAGGTTAACTTTCCACATGATTATGAGTAGTTCGAAAGCTGTTTCATGGCTGTACACATCAACACAAAAAAGTTGTTATCTCAGTGCATGCAATGCTTAGTCAATACACTTAGTATACATTTCAATTTTACAGCAAAGCACTTACTGCAAACCTAATGCAAACACTTTAGGTTAACTTCCCACATGATTCTGAGATGTCTGAAAGTTGTTTCATACCTGTGCACTTAAAGACAAAAAAGTTGTTTTCTCAGTGCATGCAAAGCTTTGACAATACAAATAGTATACATTTCATTTTTACACCAAAGCACTTACTGCAAACCTAATGGAAACACCTTAGGTTAACTTTCCACATGATTATGAGTAGTTTGAAAGTTGTTTCATGGCTGTACACATCAACACAAAAAAGTTGTTATCTCAGTGAATAGAATGCTTTGACATAAAAGTAGTATACATTTCAATTGTACTCAAAAGTCCTGACTGCAAACCTAATGGAAACACCTTAGGTTAACTTTCCACATGAGTATGACTAGGTTTAAAGTTGTTTCATGCCTCAGTTCATCAAGACAAAAAAGTTTATTTCTCAGTGCTACTATGCTCTGACATTAAGATAGTATACATCTCAATTTTACTCCAATGTACTTACTGCAATCAAATGGAAACACCTTAGGTTAACTTTCCACATGATTATGAGTAGTTTGAAAGTTGTTTCATGGCTGTACACATCAACACAAAAAAGTTGTTAACTCAGTGCATGCAATGCTTAGACAATACAAATAGTATACATTTCAATTTTACACCAAAGCACTTACTGCAAAACTAATGGAAACACTTTAGGTTAACTTCCCACATGATTCTGAGATGTCTGAAAGTTGTTTCATACCTGTGCACATAAAGACAAAAAAGTTGATTTCACAGTGAATAGAATGCTTTGACATAAAAGTAGTATACATTTCAATTGTGCTCAAAAGTCCTGACTGCAAACCTAATGGAAACACCTTAGGTTAATTTTCCACATGAGTATGACCAGGTTTAAAGTTGTTTCATGTCTCAGTTCATCAAGACAAAAAAGTTTCTTTCTCAGTGCTACTATGCTCTGACATTAAGGTAGTATACATCTCAATTTTACTCCAAAGTACTTACTGCAAACAAATGGAAACACCTTAGGTTAACTTCCCACATGATTATTAGTAGTTTGAAAGTTGTTTCCTGGCTGTACACATCAACACAAAAAAGTTGTTATCTCAGTGCATGTAATGCTTAGACAATACAAATAGTATACATTTCAATTTTACACCAAAGCACTTACTGCAAAACTAATGGAAACACTTTAGGTTAACTTCCCACATGATTCTGAGATGTCTGAAAGTTGTTTCATACCTGTGCACATAGAGAGAAAAAAGTTGATTTCACAGTGAATAGAATGCTTTGACATAAAAGTAGTATACATTTCAATTGTACTCAAAAGTCCTGACTGCAAACCTAATAGATACAGCTTAGGTTAACTTTCCACATGATTATGAGTAGTTCGAAAGCTGTTTCATGGCTGTACACATCAACACAAAAAAGTTGTTATCTCAGTGCATGCAATGCTTAGTCAATACAATTAGTATACATTTCAATTTTACAGCAAAGCACTTACTGCAAACCTAATGGAAACACTTTAGGTTAACTTCCCACATGATTCTGAGATGTCTGAAAGTTGTTTCATAGCTGTGCACATAAAGACAAAAAAGTTGTTTTCTCAGTGCATGCAAAGCTTTGACAATACAAATAGTATACATTTCATTTTTACACCAAAGCACTTACTGCAAACCTAATGGAAACACCTTAGGTTAACTTTCCACATGATTATGAGTAGTTTGAAAGTTGTTTCATGGCTGTACACATCAACACAAAAAAGTTGTTATCTCAGTGAATAGAATGCTTTGACATAAAAGTAGTATACATTTCAATTGTACTCAAAAGTCCTGACTGCAAACCTAATGGAAACACCTTAGGTTAACTTTCCACATGAGTATGACTAGGTTTAAAGTTGTTTCATGCCTCAGTTCATGAAGACAAAAAAGTTTATTTCTCAGTGCTACTATGCTCTGATATTAAGGTAGTATACATCTCAATTTTACTCCAAAGTACTTACTGCAATCAAATGGAAACACCTTAGGTTGACTTTCCACATGATTATGAGTAGTTTGAAAGTTGTTTCATGGCTGTACACATCAACACAAAAAAGTTGTTAACTCAGTGCATGCAATGCTTAGACAATGCAAATAGTATACATTTCAATTTTACACCAAAGCACTTACTGCAAAACTAATGGAAACACTTTAGGTTAACTTCCCACATGATTCTGAGATGTCTGAAAGTTGTTTCATACCTATGCACATAAAGAGAAAAAAGTTGATTTCACAGTGAATAGAATGCTTTGACATAAAAGTAGTATACATTTCAATTGTACTCAAAAGTCCTGACTGCAAACCTAATGGAAACACCTTAGGTTAACTTTCCACATGAGTATGACCAGGTTTAAAGTTGTTTCATGCCTCAGTTCATCAAGACAAAAAAGTTTCTTTCTCAGTGCTACTATGCTCTGACATTAAGGTAGTATACATCTCAATTTTATTCCAAAGTACTTACTGCAAACAAATGGAAACACCTAAGGTTAACTTCCCACATGATTATTAGTAGTTTGAAAGTTGTTTCCTGGCTGTACACATCAACACAAAAAAGTTGTTATCTCAGTGCATGCAATGCTTAGACAATACAAATAGTATACATTTCAATTTTACACCAAAGCACTTACTGCAAATCTAATGGAAACACTTTAGATTAACTTCCCACATGATTCTGAGATGTCTGAAAGTTGATTCATACGTGTGCACATCAAGACAAAAAAGTTGTTTTCTCAGTGCATGCAAAGCTTTGACAATACCAATAGTATACATTTCAATTTTACACCAAAGCACTTACTGCAAACCTAATGGAAACACCTTAGGTTAACTTTCCACATCATTATGAGTAGTTTCAAAGTTGTTTCATGGCTGTAGACATCAACACAAAAAAGTTGTTATCTCAGTGCATGCAATGCTTAGACAATACAAATAGCATACATTTCAATTTTCCACCAAAGCACTTACTGCAAACCTAATGGAAACACTTTAGGTTAACTTCCCACATGATTCTGAGATGTCTGAAAGTTGTTTTTTACCTGTGCACATAAAGACAAAAATGTTGATTTCACAGTGAATAGAATGCTTTGACATAAAAGTAGTATACATTTCAATTGTACTCAAAAGTCCTGACTGCAAACCTAATGGATACAGCTTAGGTTAACTTTCCACATGATTATGAGTAGTTTGAAAGCTGTTTCATGGCTGTATACATCAACACAAAAAAGTTGTTATCTCAGGGCATGCAATGCTTAGACAATACAATTAGTATACATTTCAATTTTACAGCAAAGCACTTACTGCAAACCTAATGGAAACACTTTAGGTTAACTTCCCACATGATTCTGAGATGTCTGAAAGTTCTTTCATACTTGTGCACATAAAGACAAAAAAGTTGATTTCACAGTGAATAGAATGCTTTGACATAAAAGTAGTATACATTTCAATTGTACTCAAAGGTCCTGACTGCAAACCTAATGGATACAGCTTAGGTTAACTTTCCACATGATTATGAGTAGTTCGAAAGCTGTTTCATGGCTGTACACATCAACACAAAAAAGTTGTTATCTCAGTGCATGCAATGCTTAGTCAATACAATTAGTATACATTTCAATTTTACAGCAAAGCACTTACTGCAAACCTAATGGAAACACTTTAGGTTAACTTCCCACATGATTCTGAGATGTCTGAAAGTTGTTTCATACCTGTGCACATAAAGACAAAAAAGTTGTTTTCTCAGTGAATAGAATGCTTTGACATAAAAGTAGTATACATTTCAATTGTACTCAAAAGTCCTGACTGCAAACCTAATGGAAACACCTTAGGTTAACTTTCCACATGAGTATGACTAGGTTTAAAGTTGTTTCATGCCTCAGTTCATCAAGACAAAAAAGTTTATTTCTCAGTGCTACTATGCTCTGACATTAAGGTAGTATACATCTCAATTTTACTCCAAAGTACTTACTGCAATCAAATGGAAACACCTTAGGTTGACTTTCCACATGATTATGAGTAGTTTGAAAGTTGTTTCATGGCTGTACACATCAACACAAAAAAGTTGTTAACTCAGTGCATGCAATGCTTAGACAATGCAAATAGTATACATTTCAAATTTACACCAAAGCACTTACTGCAAAACTAATGGAAACACTTTAGGTTAACTTCCCACATGATTCTGAGATGTCTGAAAGTTGTTTCATACCTATGCACATAAAGACAAAAAAGTTGATTTCACAGTGAATAGAATGCTTTGACATAAAAGTAGTATACATTTCAATTGTACTCAAAAGTCCTGACTGCAAACCTAATGGAAACACCTTAGGTTAACTTTCCACATGAGTATGACCAGGTTTAAAGTTGTTTCATGCCTCAGTTCATCAAGACAAAAAAGTTTCTTTCTCAGTGCTACTATGCTCTGACATTAAGGTAGTATACATCTCAATTTTACTCCAAAGTACTTACTGCAAACAAATGGAAACACCTAAGGTTAACTTCCCACATGATTATTAGTAGTTTGAAAGTTGTTTCCTGGCTGTACACATCAACACAAAAAAGTTGTTATCTCAGTGCATGCAATGCTTAGACAATACAAATAGTATACATTTCAATTTTACACCAAAGCACTTACTGCAAATCTAATGGAAACACTTTAGATTAACTTCCCACATGATTCTGAGATGTCTGAAAGTTGATTCATACGTGTGCACATCAAGACAAAAAAGTTGTTTTCTCAGTGCATGCAAAGCTTTGACAATACCAATAGTATACATTTCAATTTTACACCAAAGCACTTACTGCAAACCTAATGGAAACACCTTAGGTTAACTTTCCACATCATTATGAGTAGTTTGAAAGTTGTTTCATGGCTGTAGACATCAACACAAAAAAGTTGTTATCTCAGTGCATGCAATGCTTAGACAATACAAATAGCATACATTTCAATTTTCCACCAAAGCACTTACTGCAAACCTAATGGAAACACTTTAGGTTAACTTCCCACATGATTCTGAGATGTCTGAAAGTTGTTTTTTACCTGTGCACTTAAAGACAAAAATGTTGATTTCACAGTGAATAGAATGCTTTGACATAAAAGTAGTATACATTTCAATTGTACTCAAAAGTCCTGACTGCAAACCTAATGGATACAGCTTAGGTTAACTTCCCACATGATTCTGAGATGTCTGAAAGTTGTTTCATAGCTGTGCACATCAAGACAAAAAAGTTGTTTTCTCAGTGCATGCAATGCTTTTAGAATACAAATAGTATACAGTTCAATGTTACACCAAAGCACTTACTGCAAACCTAATGGAAACACCTTAGCTTAACTTTCCACATGATTATGAGTAGTTTCAAAGTTGTTTCATGTCTGTACACATCAACAAAAAAAAGTTGTTATCTCAGTGCATGCAATGCATAGACAATACAAATAGCATACATTTCAATTTTCCACCACAGCACTTACTGCAAACCTAATGGAAACACTTTAGATTAACTTCCCACATGATTCTGAGATGTCTGAAAGTTGTTTCATACCTGTGCACATCAAGACAAAAAAGTTGTTTTCTCAGTGCATGCAAAGCTTTGACAATACCAATAGTATACATTTCAATTTTACACCAAAGCACTTACTGCAAACCTAATGGAAACACCTTAGGTTAACTTTCCACATGATTATGAGTAGTTTGAAAGTTGTTTCATGGCTGTACACATCAACACAAAAAAGTTGTTATCTCAGTGCATGCAATGCTTAGACAATACAAATAGCATACATTTCAATTTTCCACCAAAGCACTTACTGCAAACCTAATGGAAACACTTTAGATTAACTTCCCACATGATTCTGAGATGTCTGAAAGTTGTTTCATGGCTGTGCACATCAAGACAAAAAAGTTGTTTTCTCAGTGCATGCAAAGCTTTGACAATACAAATAGTATACATTTCAATTTTACACCAAAGCACTTACTGCAAACCTAATGGAAACACCTTAGGTTAACTTTCCACATGATTATGAGTAGTTTGAAAGCTGTTTCATGGCTGTATACATCAACACAAAAAAGTTGTTATCTCAGTGCATGCAATGCTTAGACAATACAATTAGTATACATTTCAATTTTACAGCAAAGCACTTACTGTAAACCTAATGGAAACACTTTAGGTTAACTTCCCACATGATTCTGAGATGTCTGAAAGTTGTTTCATACTTGTGCACATAAAGACAAAAAAGTTGATTTCACAGTGAATAGAATGCTTTGACATAAAAGTAGTATACATTTCAATTGTACTCAAAAGTCCTGACTGCAAACCTAATAGATACAGCTTAGGTTAACTTTCCACATGATTATGAGTAGTTCGAAAGCTGTTTCATGGCTGTACACATCAACACAAAAAAGTTGTTATCTCAGTGCATGCAATGCTTAGTCAATACAATTAGTATACATTTCAATTTTACAGCAAAGCACTTACTGCAAACCTAATGGAAACACTTTAGGTTAACTTCCCACATGATTCTGAGATGTCTGAAAGTTGATTCATACGTGTGCACATCAAGACAAAAAAGTTGTTTTCTCAGTGCATGCAAAGCTTTGACAATACCAATAGTATACATTTCAATTTTACACCAAAGTACTTACTGCAAACCTAATGGAAACACCTTAGGTTAACTTTCCACATCATTATGAGTAGTTTGAAAGTTGATTCATGGCTGTACACATCAACACAAAAAAGTTGTTATCTCAGTGCATGCAATGCTTAGACAATACAAATAGCATACATTTCAATTTTCCACCAAAGCACTTACTGCAAACCTAATGGAAACACTTTAGGTTAACTTCCCACATGATTCTGAGATGTCTGAAAGTTGTTTTTTACCTGTGCACATAAAGATAAAAATGTTGATTTCACAGTGAATAGAATGCTTTGACATAAAAGTAGTATACATTTCAATTGTACTCAAAAGTCCTGACTGCAAACCTAATGGATACAGCTTAGGTTAACTTTCCACATGATTATGAGTAGTTTGAAAGCTGTTTCATGGCTGTATACATCAACACAAAAAAGTTGTTATCTCAGGGCATGCAATGCTTAGACAATACAATTAGTATACATTTCAATTTTACAGTAAAGTACTTACTGCAAACCTAATGGAAACACTTTAGGTTAACTTCCCACATGATTCTATGATGTCTGAAAGTTGTTTCATACTTGTGCACATAAAGACAAAAAAGTTGATTTCACAGTGAATAGAATGCTTTGACATAAAAGTAGTATACATTTCAATTGTACTCAAAAGTCCTGACTGCAAACCTAATGGATACAGCTTAGGTTAACTTTCCACATGATTATGAGTAGTTCGAAAGCTGTTTCATGGCTGTTACACATCAACACAAAAAAGTTGTTATCTCAGTGCATGCAATCCTTAGTCAATACAATTAGTATACATTTCAATTTTACAGCAAAGCACTTACTGCAAACCTAATGGAAACACTTTAGGTTAACTTCCTACATGATTCTGAGATGTCTGAAAGTTGTTTCATACCTGTGCACATAAAGACAAAAAAGTTGTTTTCTCAGTGCATGCAAAGCTTTGACAATACAAATAGTATACATTTCATTTTTAAACCAAAGCATTTACTGCAAACCTAATGGAAACACCTTAGGTTAACTTTCCACATGATTATGAGTAGTTTGAAAGTTGTTTCATGGCTGTACACATCAACACAAAAAAGTTGTTATCTCAGTGCATGCAAAGCTTTGACAATACCAATAGTATACATTTCAATTTTACACCAAAGCTCTTACTGCAAACCTAATGGAAACACCTTAGGTTAACTTTCCACATGATTATGAGTAGTTTGAAAGTTGTTTCATGGCTGTAGACATCAACACAAAAAAGTTGTTATCTCAGTGCATGCAATGCTTAGACAATACAAATAGCATACATTTCAATTTTCCACCAAAGCACTTACTGCAAACCTAATGGAAACGCTTTAGGTTAACTTCCCACATGATTCTGAGATGTCTGAAAGTTGTTTCATACTTGTGCACATAAAGACAAAAAAGTTGATTTCACAGTGAATAGAATGGTTTGACATAAAAGTAGTATACATTTCAATTGTACTCAAAAGTCCTGACTGCAAACCTAATGGATACAGCTTAGGTTAACTTTCCACATGATTATGAGTAGTTCGAAAGCTGTTTCATGGCTGTACACATCAACACAAAAAAGTTGTTATCTCAGTGCATGCAATGCTTAGTCAATACAATTAGTATACATTTCAATTTTACAGCAAAGCACTTACTGCAAACCTAATGGAAACACTTTAGGTTAACTTCCCACATGATTCTGAGATGTCTGAAAGTTGTTTCATACCTATGCACATAAAGACAAAAAAGTTGATTTCACAGTGAATAGAATGCTTTGACAAAAAAGTAGTATACATTTCAATTGTACTCAAAAGTCCTGACTGCAAACCTAATGGAAACACCTTAGGTTAACTTTCCACATGAGTATGACCAGGTTTAAAGTTGTTTCATGCCTCAGTTCATCAAGACAAAAAATTTTCTTTCTCAGTGCTACTATGCTCTGACATTAAGGTAGTATACATCTCAATTTTACTCCAAAGTACTTACTGCAAACAAATGGAAACACCTAAGGTTAACTTCCCACTTGATTATTAGTAGTTTGAAAGTTGTTTCCTGGCTGTACACATCAACACAAAAAAGTTGTTATCTCAGTGCATGCAATGCTTAGACAATACAAATAGTATACATTTCAATTTTACACCAAAGCATTTACTGCAAATCTAATGGAAACACCTTAGATTAACTTCCCACATGATTCTGAGATGTCTGAAAGTTGATTCATACGTGTGCACATCAAGACAAAAAAGTTGTTTTCTCAGTGCATGCAAAGCTTTGACAATACCAATAGTATACATTTCAATTTTACACCAAAGCACTTACTGCAAACCTAATGGAAACACCTTAGGTTAACTTTCCACATCATTATGAGTAGTTTGAAAGTTGTTTCATGGCTGTAGACATCAACACAAAAAAGTTGTTATCTCAGTGCATGCAATGCTTAGACAATACAAATAGCATACATTTCAATTTTCCACCAAAGCACTTACTGCAAACCTAATGGAAACACTTTAGGTTAACTTCCCACATGATTCTGAGATGTCTGAAAGTTGTTTCATACCTGTGCACATAAAGACAAAAAAGTTGTTTTCTCAGTGCATGCAAAGCTTTGACAATACAAATAGTATACATTTCATTTTTACACCAAAGCACTTACTGCAAACCTAATGGAAACACTTTAGGTTAACTTCTCACATGATTATGAGTAGTTTGAAAGTTGTTTCATGGCTCTACACATCAACACAAAACAGTTGCTATCTCAGTGCATGCAATGCTTAGAGAATACAAATAGTATACATTTCAATTTTACACCAAAGTCCTTACTGCAAACCTAATGGAAACAACTTAGATTAACTTCCCACATGATTCTGAGATGTCTGAAAGTTGTTTCATACCTGTGCACATCAAGACAAAAAAGTTGTTATCTCAGTGCATGCAATGCTTAGACAATACAAATAGCATACATTTCAATTTTCCACCAAAGCACTTACTGCAAACCTAATGGAAACACTTTAGGTTAACTTCCCACATGATTCTGAGATGTCTGAAAGTTGTTTTTTACCTGTGCACATAAAGACAAAAATGTTGATTTCACAGTGAATAGAATGCTTTGACATAAAAGTAGTATACATTTCAATTGTACTCAAAAGTCCTGACTGCAAACCTAATGGATACAGCTTAGGTTAACTTTCCACATGATTATGAGTAGTTTGAAAGCTGTTTCATGGCTGTATACATCAACACAAAAAAGTTGTTATCTCAGTGCATGCAATGCTTAGTCAATACAATTAGTATACATTTCAATTTTACAGCAAAGCACTTACTGCAAACCTAATGGAAACACTTTAGGTTAACTTCCCACATGATTCTGAGATGTCTGAAAGTTGTTTCATACCTATGCACATAAAGCCAAAAAAGTTGATTTCACAGTGAATAGAATGCTTTGACATAAAAGTAGTATACATTTCAATTGTACTCAAAAGTCCTGACTGCAAACCTAATGCAAACACTTTAGGTTAACTTTCCACATGAGTATGACCAGGTTTAAAGTTGTTTCATGCCTCAGTTCATCAAGACAAAAAAGTTTCTTTCTCAGTGCTACTATGCTCTGACATTAAGGTAGTATACATCTCAATTTTACTCCAAAGTACTTACTGCAAACAAATGGAAACACCTAAGGTTAACTTCCCACATGATTATTAGTAGTTTGAAAGTTGTTTCCTGGCTGTACACATCAACACAAAAAAGTTGTTATCTCAGTGCATGGAATGCTTAGACAATACAAATAGTATACATTTCAATTTTACACCAAAGCACTTACTGCAAATCTAATGGAAACACTTTAGATTAACTTCCCACATGATTCTGAGATGTCTGAAAGTTGTTTCATCCTTGTGCACATAAAGACAAAAAAGTTGATTTCACAGTGAATAGAATGGTTTGACATAAAAGTAGTATACATTTCAATTGTACTCAAAAGTCCTGACTGCAAACCTAATGGATACAGCTTAGGTTAACTTTCCACATGATTATGAGTAGTTCGAAAGCTGTTTCATGGCTGTACACATCAACACAAAAAAGTTGTTATCTCAGTGCATGCAATGCTTAGTCAATACAATTAGTATACATTTCAATTTTACAGCAAAGCACTTACTGCAAACCTAATGGAAACACTTTAGGTTAACTTCCCACATGATTCTGAGATGTCTGAAAGTTGTTTCATACCTATGCACATAAAGACAAAAAAGTTGATTTCACAGTGAATAGAATGCTTTGACAAAAAAGTAGTATACATTTCAATTGTACTCAAAAGTCATGACTGCAAACCTAATGGAAACACCTTAGGTTAACTTTCCACATTAGTATGACCAGGTTTAAAGTTGTTTCATGCCTCAGTTCATCAAGACAAAAAATTTTCTTTCTCAGTGCTACTATGCTCTGACATTAAGGTAGTATACATCTCAATTTTACTCCAAAGTACTTACTGCAAACAAATGGAAACACCTAAGGTTAACTTCCCACATGATTATTAGTAGTTTGAAAGTTGTTTCCTGGCTGTACACATCAACACAAAAAAGTTGTTATCTCAGTGCATGCAATGCTTAGACAATACAAATAGTATACATTTCAATTTTACACCAAAGCATTTACTGCAAATCGAATGGAAACACTTTAGATTAACTTCCCACATGATTCTGAGATGTCTGAAAGTTGATTCATACGTGTGCACATCAAGACAAAAAAGTTGTTTTCTCAGTGCATGCAAAGCTTTGACAATACCAATAGTATACATTTCAATTTTACACCAAAGCACTTACTGCAAACCTAATGGAAACACCTTAGGTTAACTTTCCACATCATTATGAGTAGTTTGAAAGTTGTTTCATGGCTGTAGACATCAACACAAAAAAGTTGTTATCTCAGTGCATGCAATGCTTAGACAATACAAATAGCATACATTTCAATTTTCCACCAAAGCACTTACTGCAAACCTAATGGAAACACTTTAGGTTAACTTCCCACATGATTCTGAGATGTCTGAAAGTTGTTTCATACCTGTGCACATAAAGACAAAAAAGTTGTTTTCTCAGTGCATGCAAAGCTTTGACAATACAAATAGTATACATTTCATTTTTACACCAAAGCACTTACTGCAAACCTAATGGAAACACTTTAGGTTAACTTCTCACATGATTATGAGTAGTTTGAAAGTTGTTTCATCGCTCTACACATCAACACAAAACAGTTGCTATCTCAGTGCATGCAATGCTTAGAGAATACAAATAGTATACATTTCAATTTTACACCAAAGTCCTTACTGCAAACCTAATGGAAACAACTTAGATTAACTTCCCACATGATTCTGAGATGTCTGAAAGTTGTTTCATACCTGTGCACATCAAGACAAAAAAGTTGTTATCTCAGTGCATGCAATGCTTAGACAATACAAATAGCATACATTTCAATTTTCCACCAAAGCACTTACTGCAAACCTAATGGAAACACTTTAGGTTAACTTCCCACATGATTCTGAGATGTCTGAAAGTTGTTTTTTACCTGTGCACATAAAGACAAAAATGTTGATTTCACAGTGAATAGAATGCTTTGACATAAAAGTAGTATACATTTCAATTGTACTCAAAAGTCCTGACTGCAAACCTAATGGATACAGCTTAGGTTAACTTTCCACATGATTATGAGTAGTTTGAAAGCTGTTTCATGGCTGTATACATCAACACAAAAAAGTTGTTATCTCAGGGCATGCAATGCTTAGACAATACAATTAGTATACATTTCAATTTTACAGCAAAGCACTTACTGCAAACCTAATGGAAACACTTTAGGTTAACTTCCCACATGATTCTGAGATGTCTGAAAGTTCTTTCATACTTGTGCACATAAAGACAAAAAAGTTGATTTCACAGTGAATAGAATGCTTTGACATAAAAGTAGTATACATTTCAATTGTACTCAAAAGTCCTGACTGCAAACCTAATGGATACAGCTTAGGTTAACTTTCCACATGATTATGAGTAGTTCGAAAGCTGTTTCATGGCTGTACACATCAACACAAAAAAGTTGTTATCTCAGTGCATGCAATGCTTAGTCAATACATTTAGTATACATTTCAATTTTACAGCAAAGCACTTACTGCAAACCTAATGGAAACACTTTAGGTTAACTTCCCACATGATTCTGAGATGTCTGAAAGTTGTTTCATACCTGTGCACATAAAGACAAAAAAGTTGTTTTCTCAGTGCATGCAAAGCTTTGACAATACAAATAGTATACATTTCATTTTTACACCAAAGCACTTACTGCAAACCTAATGGAAACACTTTAGGTTAACTTCTCACATGATTATGAGTAGTTTGAAAGTTGTTTCATGGCTCTACACATCAACACAAAACAGTTGCTATCTCAGTGCATGCAATGCTTAGAGAATACAAATAGTATACATTTCAATTTTACACCAAAGTCCTTACTGCAAACCTAATGGAAACAACTTAGATTAACTTCCCACATGATTCTGAGATGTCTGAAAGTTGTTTCATACCTGTGCACATCAAGACAAAAAAGTTGTTATCTCAGTGCATGCAATGCTTAGACAATACAAATAGCATACATTTCAATTTTCCACCAAAGCACTTACTGCAAACCTAATGGAAACACTTTAGGTTAACTTCCCACATGATTCTGAGATGTCTGAAAGTTGTTTTTTACCTGTGCACATAAAGACAAAAATGTTGATTTCACAGTGAATAGAATGCTTTGACATAAAAGTAGTATACATTTCAATTGTACTCAAAAGCCCTGACTGCAAACCTAATGGATACAGCTTAGGTTAACTTTCCACATGATTATGAGTAGTTTGAAAGCTGTTTCATGGCTGTATACATCAACACAAAAAAGTTGTTATCTCAGGGCATGCAATGCTTAGACAATACAATTAGTATACATTTCAATTTTACAGCAAAGCACTTACTGCAAACCTAATGGAAACACTTTAGGTTAACTTCCCACATGATTCTGAGATGTCTGAAAGTTGTTTCATACCTATGCACATAAAGACAAAAAAGTTGATTTCACAGTGAATAGAATGCTTTGACAAAAAAGTAGTATACATTTCAATTGTACTCAAAAGTCATGACTGCAAACCTAATGGAAACACCTTAGGTTAACTTTCCACATGAGTATGACCAGGTTTAAAGTTGTTTCATGCCTCAGTTCATCAAGACAAAAAATTTTCTTTCTCAGTGCTACTATGCTCTGACATTAAGGTAGTATACATCTCAATTTTACTCCAAAGTACTTACTGCAAACAAATGGAAACACCTAAGGTTAACTTCCCACATGATTATTAGTAGTTTGAAAGTTGTTTCCTGGCTGTACACATCAACACAAAAAAGTTGTTATCTCAGTGCATGCAATGCTTAGACAATACAAATAGTATACATTTCAATTTTACACCAAAGCATTTACTGCAAATCGAATGGAAACACTTTAGATTAACTTCCCATATGATTCTGAGATGTCTGAAAGTTGATTCATACGTGTGCACATCAAGACAAAAAAGTTGTTTTCTCAGTGCATGCAAAGCTTTGACAATACCAATAGTATACATTTCAATTTTACACCAAAGCACTTACTGCAAACCTAATGGAAACACCTTAGGTTAACTTTCCACATCATTATGAGTAGTTTGAAAGTTGTTTCATGGCTGTAGACATCAACACAAAAAAGTTGTTATCTCAGTGCATGCAATGCTTAGACAATACAAATAGCATACATTTCAATTTTCCACCAAAGCACTTACTGCAAACCTAATGGAAACACTTTAGGTTAACTTCCCACATGATTCTGAGATGTCTGAAAGTTGTTTCATACCTGTGCACATAAAGACAAAAAAGTTGTTTTCTCAGTGCATGCAAAGCTTTGACAATACAAATAGTATACATTTCATTTTTACACCAAAGCACTTACTGCAAACCTAATGGAAACACTTTAGGTTAACTTCTCACATGATTATGAGTAGTTTGAAAGTTGTTTCATCGCTCTACACATCAACACAAAACAGTTGCTATCTCAGTGCATGCAATGCTTAGAGAATACAAATAGTATACATTTCAATTTTACACCAAAGTCCTTACTGCAAACCTAATGGAAACAACTTAGATTAACTTCCCACATGATTCTGAGATGTCTGAAAGTTGTTTCATACCTGTGCACATCAAGACAAAAAAGTTGTTATCTCAGTGCATGCAATGCTTAGACAATACAAATAGCATACATTTCAATTTTCCACCAAAGCACTTACTGCAAACCTAATGGAAACACTTTAGGTTAACTTCCCACATGATTCTGAGATGTCTGAAAGTTGTTTTTTACCTGTGCACATAAAGACAAAAATGTTGATTTCACAGTGAATAGAATGCTTTGACATAAAAGTAGTATACATTTCAATTGTACTCAAAAGTCCTGACTGCAAACCTAATGGATACAGCTTAGGTTAACTTTCCACATGATTATGAGTAGTTTGAAAGCTGTTTCATGGCTGTATACATCAACACAAAAAAGTTGTTATCTCAGGGCATGCAATGCTTAGACAATACAATTAGTATACATTTCAATTTTACAGCAAAGCACTTACTGCAAACCTAATGGAAACACTTTAGGTTAACTTCCCACATGATTCTGAGATGTCTGAAAGTTCTTTCATACTTGTGCACATAAAGACAAAAAAGTTGATTTCACAGTGAATAGAATGCTTTGACATAAAAGTAGTATACATTTCAATTGTACTCAAAAGTCCTGACTGCAAACCTAATGGATACAGCTTAGGTTAACTTTCCACATGATTATGAGTAGTTCGAAAGCTGTTTCATGGCTGTACACATCAACACAAAAAAGTTGTTATCTCAGTGCATGCAATGCTTAGTCAATACATTTAGTATACATTTCAATTTTACAGCAAAGCACTTACTGCAAACCTAATGGAAACACTTTAGGTTAACTTCCCACATGATTCTGAGATGTCTGAAAGTTGTTTCATACCTGTGCACATAAAGACAAAAAAGTTGTTTTCTCAGTGCATGCAAAGCTTTGACAATACAAATAGTATACATTTCATTTTTACACCAAAGCACTTACTGCAAACCTAATGGAAACACTTTAGGTTAACTTCTCACATGATTATGAGTAGTTTGAAAGTTGTTTCATGGCTCTACACATCAACACAAAACAGTTGCTATCTCAGTGCATGCAATGCTTAGAGAATACAAATAGTATACATTTCAATTTTACACCAAAGTCCTTACTGCAAACCTAATGGAAACAACTTAGATTAACTTCCCACATGATTCTGAGATGTCTGAAAGTTGTTTCATACCTGTGCACATCAAGACAAAAAAGTTGTTATCTCAGTGCATGCAATGCTTAGACAATACAAATAGCATACATTTCAATTTTCCACCAAAGCACTTACTGCAAACCTAATGGAAACACTTTAGGTTAACTTCCCACATGATTCTGAGATGTCTGAAAGTTGTTTTTTACCTGTGCACATAAAGACAAAAATGTTGATTTCACAGTGAATAGAATGCTTTGACATAAAAGTAGTATACATTTCAATTGTACTCAAAAGCCCTGACTGCAAACCTAATGGATACAGCTTAGGTTAACTTTCCACATGATTATGAGTAGTTTGAAAGCTGTTTCATGGCTGTATACATCAACACAAAAAAGTTGTTATCTCAGGGCATGCAATGCTTAGACAATACAATTAGTATACATTTCAATTTTACAGCAAAGCACTTACTGCAAACCTAATGGAAACACTTTAGGTTAACTTCCCACATGATTCTGAGATGTCTGAAAGTTCTTTCATACTTGTGCACATAAAGACAAAAAAGTTGATTTCACAGTGAATAGAATGCTTTGACATAAAAGTAGTATACATTTCAATTGTACTCAAAAGTCCTGACTGCAAACCTAATGGATACAGCTTAGGTTAACTTTCCACATGATTATGAGTAGTTCGAAAGCTGTTTCATGGCTGTACACATCAACACAAAAAAGTTGTTATCTCAGTGCATGCAATGCTTAGTCAATACAATTAGTATACATTTCAATTTTACAGCAAAGCACTTACTGCAAACCTAATGGAAACACTTTAGGTTAACTTCCCACATGATTCTGAGATGTCTGAAAGTTGTTTCATACCTATGCACATAAAGCCAAAAAAGTTGATTTCACAGTGAATAGAATGCTTTGACATAAAAGTAGTATACATTTCAATTGTACTCAAAAGTCCTGACTGCAAACCTAATGGAAACACCTTAGGTTAACTTTCCACATGAGTATGACCAGGTTTAAAGTTGTTTCATGCCTCAGTTCATCAAGACAAAAAAGTTTCTTTCTCAGTGCTACTATGCTCTGACATTAAGGTAGTATACATCTCAATTTTACTCCAAAGTACTTACTGCAAACAAATGGAAACACCTAAGGTTAACTTCCCACATGATTATTAGTAGTTTGAAAGTTGTTTCCTGGCTGTACACATCAACACAAAAAAGTTGTTATCTCAGTGCATGCAATGCTTAGACAATACAAATAGTATACATTTCAATTTTACACCAAAGCACTTACTGCAAATCTAATGGAAACACTTTAGATTAACTTCCCACATGATTCTGAGATGTCTGAAAGTTGATTCATACGTGTGCACATCAAGACAAAAAAGTTGTTTTCTCAGTGCATGCAAAGCTTTGACAATACCAATAGTATACATTTCAATTTTACACCAAAGCACTTACTGCAAACCTAATGGAAACACCTTAGGTTAACTTTCCACATCATTATGAGTAGTTTGAAAGTTGTTTCATGGCTGTAGACATCAACACAAAAAAGTTGTTATCTCAGTGCATGCAATGCTTAGACAATACAAATAGCATACATTTCAATTTTCCACCAAAGCACTTACTGCAAACCTAATGGAAACACTTTAGGTTAACTTCCCACATGATTCTGAGATGTCTGAAAGTTGTTTCATACCTGTGCACATAAAGACAAAAAAGTTGTTTTCTCAGTGCATGCAAAGCTTTGACAATACAAATAGTATACATTTCATTTTTACACCAAAGCACTTACTGCAAACCTAATGGAAACACTTTAGGTTAACTTCTCACATGATTATGAGTAGTTTGAAAGTTGTTTCATGGCTCTACACATCAACACAAAACAGTTGCTATCTCAGTGCATGCAATGCTTAGAGAATACAAATAGTATACATTTCAATTTTACACCAAAGTCCTTACTGCAAACCTAATGGAAACAACTTAGATTAACTTCCCACATGATTCTGAGATGTCTGAAAGTTGTTTCATACCTGTGCACATCAAGACAAAAAAGTTGTTATCTCAGTGCATGCAATGCTTAGACAATACAAATAGCATACATTTCAATTTTCCACCAAAGCACTTACTGCAAACCTAATGGAAACACTTTAGGTTAACTTCCCACATGATTCTGAGATGTCTGAAAGTTGTTTTTTACCTGTGCACATAAAGACAAAAATGTTGATTTCACAGTGAATAGAATGCTTTGACATAAAAGTAGTATACATTTCAATTGTACTCAAAAGTCCTGACTGCAAACCTAATGGATACAGCTTAGGTTAACTTTCCACATGATTATGAGTAGTTTGAAAGCTGTTTCATGGCTGTATACATCAACACAAAAAAGTTGTTATCTCAGGGCATGCAATGCTTAGACAATACAATTAGTATACATTTCAATTTTACAGCAAAGCACTTACTGCAAACCTAATGGAAACACTTTAGGTTAACTTCCCACATGATTCTGAGATGTCTGAAAGTTCTTTCATACTTGTGCACATAAAGACAAAAAAGTTGATTTCACAGTGAATAGAATGCTTTGACATAAAAGTAGTATACATTTCAATTGTACTCAAAAGTCCTGACTGCAAACCTAATGGATACAGCTTAGGTTAACTTTCCACATGATTATGAGTAGTTCGAAAGCTGTTTCATGGCTGTACACATCAACACAAAAAAGTTGTTATCTCAGTGCATGCAATGCTTAGTCAATACATTTAGTATACATTTCAATTTTACAGCAAAGCACTTACTGCAAACCTAATGGAAACACTTTAGGTTAACTTCCCACATGATTCTGAGATGTCTGAAAGTTGTTTCATACCTGTGCACATAAAGACAAAAAAGTTGTTTTCTCAGTGCATGCAAAGCTTTGACAATACAAATAGTATACATTTCATTTTTACACCAAAGCACTTACTGCAAACCTAATGGAAACACTTTAGGTTAACTTCTCACATGATTATGAGTAGTTTGAAAGTTGTTTCATGGCTCTACACATCAACACAAAACAGTTGCTATCTCAGTGCATGCAATGCTTAGAGAATACAAATAGTATACATTTCAATTTTACACCAAAGTCCTTACTGCAAACCTAATGGAAACAACTTAGATTAACTTCCCACATGATTCTGAGATGTCTGAAAGTTGTTTCATACCTGTGCACATCAAGACAAAAAAGTTGTTATCTCAGTGCATGCAATGCTTAGACAATACAAATAGCATACATTTCAATTTTCCACCAAAGCACTTACTGCAAACCTAATGGAAACACTTTAGGTTAACTTCCCACATGATTCTGAGATGTCTGAAAGTTGTTTTTTACCTGTGCACATAAAGACAAAAATGTTGATTTCACAGTGAATAGAATGCTTTGACATAAAAGTAGTATACATTTCAATTGTACTCAAAAGCCCTGACTGCAAACCTAATGGATACAGCTTAGGTTAACTTTCCACATGATTATGAGTAGTTTGAAAGCTGTTTCATGGCTGTATACATCAACACAAAAAAGTTGTTATCTCAGGGCATGCAATGCTTAGACAATACAATTAGTATACATTTCAATTTTACAGCAAAGCACTTACTGCAAACCTAATGGAAACACTTTAGGTTAACTTCCCACATGATTCTGAGATGTCTGAAAGTTCTTTCATACTTGTGCACATAAAGACAAAAAAGTTGATTTCACAGTGAATAGAATGCTTTGACATAAAAGTAGTATACATTTCAATTGTACTCAAAAGTCCTGACTGCAAACCTAATGGATACAGCTTAGGTTAACTTTCCACATGATTATGAGTAGTTCGAAAGCTGTTTCATGGCTGTACACATCAACACAAAAAAGTTGTTATCTCAGTGCATGCAATGCTTAGTCAATACAATTAGTATACATTTCAATTTTACAGCAAAGCACTTACTGCAAACCTAATGGAAACACTTTAGGTTAACTTCCCACATGATTCTGAGATGTCTGAAAGTTGTTTCATACCTATGCACATAAAGCCAAAAAAGTTGATTTCACAGTGAATAGAATGCTTTGACATAAAAGTAGTATACATTTCAATTGTACTCAAAAGTCCTGACTGCAAACCTAATGGAAACACCTTAGGTTAACTTTCCACATGAGTATGACCAGGTTTAAAGTTGTTTCATGCCTCAGTTCATCAAGACAAAAAAGTTTCTTTCTCAGTGCTACTATGCTCTGACATTAAGGTAGTATACATCTCAATTTTACTCCAAAGTACTTACTGCAAACAAATGGAAACACCTAAGGTTAACTTCCCACATGATTATTAGTAGTTTGAAAGTTGTTTCCTGGCTGTACACATCAACACAAAAAAGTTGTTATCTCAGTGCATGCAATGCTTAGACAATACAAATAGTATACATTTCAATTTTACACCAAAGCACTTACTGCAAATCTAATGGAAACACTTTAGATTAACTTCCCACATGATTCTGAGATGTCTGAAAGTTGATTCATACGTGTGCACATCAAGACAAAAAAGTTGTTTTCTCAGTGCATGCAAAGCTTTGACAATACCAATAGTATACATTTCAATTTTACACCAAAGCACTTACTGCAAACCTAATGGAAACACCTTAGGTTAACTTTCCACATCATTATGAGTAGTTTGAAAGTTGTTTCATGGCTGTAGACATCAACACAAAAAAGTTGTTATCTCAGTGCATGCAATGCTTAGACAATACAAATAGCATACATTTCAATTTTCCACCAAAGCACTTACTGCAAACCTAATGGAAACACTTTAGGTTAACTTCCCACATGATTCTGAGATGTCTGAAAGTTGTTTTTTACCTGTGCACATAAAGACAAAAATGTTGATTTCACAGTGAATAGAATGCTTTGACATAAAAGTAGTATACATTTCAATTGTACTCAAAAGTCCTGACTGCAAACCTAATGGATACAGCTTAGGTTA
This sequence comes from Mobula birostris, assembly GCF_030028105.1. Taxonomy (NCBI): domain Eukaryota; kingdom Metazoa; phylum Chordata; class Chondrichthyes; order Myliobatiformes; family Myliobatidae; genus Mobula; species Mobula birostris. The sequence goes on from NW_027275140.1 coordinate 42,216, forward strand.
ACTTTCCACATGATTATGAGTAGTTTGAAAGCTGTTTCATGGCTGTATACATCAACACAAAAAAGTTGTTATCTCAGGGCATGCAATGCTTAGACAATACAATTAGTATACATTTCAATTTACCAGCAAAGCACTTACTGCAAACCTAATGGAAACACTTTAGGTTAACTTCCCACATGATTCTGAGATGTCTGAAAGTTGTTTCATACCTGTGCACATAAAGACAAAAAAGTTGTTTTCTCAGTCAATAGAATGCTTTGACATAAAAGTAGTATACATTTCAATTGTACTCAAAAGTCCTGACTGCAAACCTAATGGAAACACCTTAGGTTAACTTTCCACATGAGTATCACTAGGTTTAAAGTTGTTTCATGCCTCAGTTCATCAAGACAAAAAAGTTTATTTCTCAGTGCTACTATGCTCTGACATTAAGGTAGTATACATCTCAATTTTACTCCAAAGTACTTACTGCAATCAAATGGAAACACCTTAGGTTGACTTTCCACATGATTATGAGTAGTTTGAAAGTTGTTTCATGGCTGTACACATCAACACAAAAAAGTTGTTAACTCAGTGCATGCAATGCTTAGACAATGCAAATAGTATACATTTCAAATTTACACCAAAGCACTTACTGCAAAACTAATGGAAACACTTCAGGTTAACTTCCCACATGATTCTGAGATGTCTGAAAGTTGTTTCCTACCTATGCACATAAAGACAAAAAAGTTGATTTCACAGTGAATAGAATGCTTTGACATAAAAGTAGTATACATTTCAATTGTACTCAAAAGTCCTGACTGCAAACCTAATGGAAACACCTTAGGTTAACTTTCCACATGAGTATGACCAGGTTTAAAGTTGTTTCATGCCTCAGTTCATCAAGACAAAAAAGTTTCTTTCTCAGTGCTACTATGCTCTGACATTAAGGTAGTATACATCTCAATTTTACTCCAAAGTACTTACTGCAAACAAATGGAAACACCTAAGGTTAACTTCCCACATGATTATTAGTAGTTTGAAAGTTGTTTCCTGGCTGTACACATCAACACAAAAAAGTTGTTATCTCAGTGCATGCAATGCTTAGACAATACAAATAGTATACATTTCAATTTTACACCAAAGCACTTACTGCAAATCTAATGGAAACACTTTAGATTAACTTCCCACATGATTCTGAGATGTCTGAAAGTTGATTCATACGTGTGCACATCAAGACAAAAAAGTTGTTTTCTCAGTGCATGCAAAGCTTTGACAATACCAATAGTATACATTTCAATTTTACACCAAAGTACTTACTGCAAACCTAATGGAAACACCTTAGGTTAACTTTCCACATCATTATGAGTAGTTTGAAAGTTGTTTCATGGCTGTACACATCAACACAAAAAAGTTGTTCTCTCAGTGCATGCAATGCTTAGACAATACAAATAGCATACATTTCAATTTTCCACCAAAGCACTTACTGCAAACCTAATGGAAACACTTTAGGTTAACTTCCCACATGATTCTGAGATGTCTGAAAGTTGTTTTTTACCTGTGCACATAAAGACAAAAATGTTGATTTCACAGTGAATAGAATGCTTTGACATAAAAGTAGTATACATTTCAATTGTACTCAAAAGTCCTGACTGCAAACCTAATGGATACAGCTTAGGTTAACTTTCCACATGATTATGAGTAGTTTGAAAGCTGTTTCATGGCTGTATACATCAACACAAAAAAGTTGTTATCTCAGTGCATGCAATGCTTAGACAATACAATTAGTATACATTTCAATTTTACAGTAAAGTACTTACTGCAAACCTAATGGAAACACTTTAGGTTAACTTCCCACATGATTCTAAGATGTCTGAAAGTTGTTTCATACTTGTGCACATAAAGACAAAAAAGTTGATTTCACAGTGAATAGAATGCTTTGACATAAAAGTAGTATACATTTCAATTGTACTCAAAAGTCCTGACTGCAAACCTAATGGATACAGCTTAGGTTAACTTTCCACATGATTATGAGTAGTTCGAAAGCTGTTTCATGGCTGTTACACATCAACACAAAAAAGTTGTTATCTCAGTGCATGCAATGCTTAGTCAATACAATTAGTATACATTTCAATTTTACAACAAAGCACTTACTGCAAACCTAATGGAAACACTTTAGGTTAACTTCCCACATGATTCTGAGATGTCTGAAAGTTGTTTCATACCTGTGCACATAAAGACAAAAAAGTTGTTTTCTCAGTGCATGCAAAGCTTTGGCAATACAAATAGTATACATTTCATTTTTAAACCAAAGCACTTACTGCAAACCTAATGGAAACACCTTAGGTTAACTTTCCACATGATTATGAGTAGTTTGAAAGTTGTTTCATGGCTGTACACATCAACACAAAAAAGTTGTTATCTCAGTGCATGCAAAGCTTTGACAATACCAATAGTATACATTTCAATTTTACACCAAAGCTCTTACTGCAAACCTAATGGAAACACCTTAGGTTAACTTTCCACATGATTATGAGTAGTTTGAAAGTTGTTTCATGGCTGTAGACATCAACACAAAAAAGTTGTTATCTCAGTGCATGCAATGCTTAGACAATGCAAATAGCATACATTTCAATTTTCCACCAAAGCACTTACTGCAAACCTAATGGAAACACTTTAGGTTAACTTCCCACATGATTCTGAGATGTCTGAAAGTTGTTTCATACTTGTGCACATAAAGACAAAAAAGTTGATTTCACAGTGAATAGAATGCTTTGACATAAAAGTAGTATACATTTCAATTGTACTCAAAAGTCCTGACTGCAAACCTAATGGATACAGCTTAGGTTAACTTTCCACATGATTATGAGTAGTTCGAAGGCTGTTTCATGGCTGTACACATCAACACAAAAAAGTTGTTATCTCAGTGCATGCAATGCTTAGTCAATACAATTAGTATACATTTCAATTTTACAGCAAAGCACTTACTGCAAACCTAATGGAAACACTTTAGGTTAACTTCCCACATGATTCTGAGATGTCTGAAAGATGTTTCATACCTATGCACATAAAGACAAAAAAGTTGATTTCACAGTGAATAGAATGCTTTGACATAAAAGTAGTATACATTTCAATTGTACTCAAAAGTCCTGACTGCAAACCTAATGGAAACACCTTAGGTTAACTTTCCACATGAGTATGACCAGGTTTAAAGTTGTTTCATGCCTCAGTTCATCAAGACAAAAAAGTTTCTTTCTCAGTGCTACTATGCTCTGACATTAAGGTAGTATACATCTCAATTTTACTCCAAAGTACTTACTGCAAACAAATGGAAACACCTAAGGTTAACTTCCCACATGATTATTAGTAGTTTGAAAGTTGTTTCCTGGCTGTACACATCAACACAAAAAAGTTGTTATCTCAGTGCATGCAATGCTTAGACAATACAAATAGTATACATTTCAATTTTACACCAAAGCACTTACTGCAAATCTAATGGAAACACTTTAGATTAACTTCCCACATGATTCTGAGATGTCTGAAAGTTGATTCATACGTGTGCACATCAAGACAAAAAAGTTGTTTTCTCAGTGCATGCAAAGCTTTGACAATACCAATAGTATACATTTCAATTTTACACCAAAGCACTTACTGCAAACCTAATGGAAACACCTTAGGTTACCTTTCCACATCATTATGAGTAGTTTGAAAGTTGTTTCATGGCTGTAGACATCAACACAAAAAAGTTGTTATCTCAGTGCATGCAATGCTTAGACAATACAAATAGCATACATTTCAATTTTCCACCAAAGCACTTACTGCAAACCTAATGGAAACACTTTAGGTTAACTTCCCACATGATTCTGAGATGTCTGAAAGTTGTTTCATACTTGTGCACATAAAGACAAAAAAGTTGATTTCACAGTGAATAGAATGCTTTGACATAAGAGTAGTATACATTTCAATTGTACTCAAAAGTCCTGACTGCAAACCTAATGGATACAGCTTAGGTTAACTTTCCACATGATTATGAGTAGTTCGAAAGCTGTTTCATGGCTGTACACATCAACACAAAAAAGTTGTTATCTCAGTGCATGCAATGCTTAGTCAATACAATTAGTATACATTTCAATTTTACAACAAAGCACTTACTGCAAACCTAATGGAAACACTTTAGGTTAACTTCCCACATGATTCTGAGATGTCTGAAAGTTGTTTCATACCTGTGCACATAAAGACAAAAAAGTTGTTTTCTCAGTGCATGCAAAGCTTTGACAATACAAATAGTATACATTTCATTTTTACACCAAAGCACTTACTGCAAACCTAATGGAAACACTTTAGGTTAACTTCTCACATGATTATGAGTAGTTTGAAAGTTGTTTCATGGCTGTACACATCAACACAAAACAGTTGCTATCTCAGTGCATGCAATGCTTAGAGAATACAAATAGTATACATTTCAATTTTACACCAAAGTCCTTACTGCAAACCTAATGGAAACAACTTAGATTAACTTCCCACATGATTCTGAGATGTCTGAAAGTTGTTTCATACCTGTGCACATCAAGACAAAAAAGTTGTTATCTCAGTGCATGCAATGCTTAGACAATACAAATAGCATACATTTCAATTTTCCACCAAAGCACTTACTGCAAACCTAATGGAAACACTTTAGGTTAACTTCCCACATGATTCTGAGATGTCTGAAAGTTGTTTTTTACCTGTGCACATAAAGACAAAAATGTTGATTTCACAGTGAATAGAATGCTTTGACATAAAAGTAGTATACATTTCAATTGTACTCGAAAGTCCTGACTGCAAACCTAATGGATACAGCTTAGGTTAACTTTCCACATGATTATGAGTAGTTTGAAAGCTGTTTCATGGCTGTATACATCAACACAAAAAAGTTGTTATCTCAGGGCATGCAATGCTTAGACAATACAATTAGTATACATTTCAATTTTACAGCAAAGCACTTACTGCAAACCTAATGGAAACACTTTAGGTTAACTTCCCACATGATTCTGAGATGTCTGAAAGTTGTTTCATACTTGTGCACATAAAGACAAAAAAGTTGATTTCACAGTGAATAGAATGCTTTGACATAAAAGTAGTATACATTTCAATTGTACTCAAAAGTCCTGACTGCAAACCTAATGGATACAGCTTAGGTTAACTTTCCACATGATTATGAGTAGTTCGAAAGCTGTTTCATGGCTGTACACATCAACACAAAAAAGTTGTTATCTCAGTGCATGCAATGCTTAGTCAATACAATTAGTATACATTTCAATTTTACAGCAAAGCACTTACTGCAAACCTAATGGAAACACTTTAGGTTAACTTCCCACATGATTCTGAGATGTCTGAAAGTTGTTTCATACCTATGCACATAAAGACAAAAAAGTTGATTTCACAGTGAATAGAATGCTTTGACATAAAGGTAGTATACATTTCAATTGTGCTCAAAAGTCCTGACTGCAAACCTAATGGAAACACCTTAGGTTAACTTTCCACATGAGTATGACCAGGTTTAAAGTTGTTTCATGCCTCAGTTTATCAAGACAAAAAAGTTTCTTTCTCAGTGCTACTATGCTCTGACATTAAGGTAGTATACATCTCAATTTTACTCCAAAGTACTTACTGCAAACAAATGGAAACACCTAAGGTTAACTTCCCACGTGATTATTAGTAGCTTGAAAGTTGTTTCCTGGCTGTACACATCAACACAAAAAAGTTGTTATCTCAGTGCATGCAATGCTTAGACAATACAAATAGTATACATTTCAATTTTACACCAAAGCACTTACTGCAAATCTAATGGAAACACTTTAGATTAACTTCCCACATGATTCTGAGATGTCTGAAAGTTGATTCATACGTGTGCACATCAAGACAAAATGTTGTTTTCTCAGTGCATGCAAAGCTTTGACAATACCAATAGTATACATTTCAATTTTACACCAAAGCACTTACTGCAAACCTAATGGAAACACCTTAGGTTAACTTTCCACATCATTATGAGTAGTTTGAAAGTTGTTTCATGGCTGTAGACATCAACACAAAAAAGTTGTTATCTCAGTGCATGCAATGCTTAGACAATACAAATAGCATACATTTCAATTTTCCACCAAAGCACTTACTGCAAACCTAATGGAAACACTTTAGGTTAACTTCCCACATGATTCTGAGATGTCTGAAAGTTGTTTTTTACCTGTGCACATAAAGACAAAAATGTTGATTTCACAGTGAATAGAATGCTTTGACATAAAAGTAGTATACATTTCAATTGTACTCAAAATTCCTGACTGCAAACCTAATGGATACAGCTTAGGTTAACTTTCCACATGATTATGAGTAGTTTGAAAGCTGTTTCATGGCTGTATACATCAACACAAAAAAGTTGTTATCTCAGGGCATGCAATGCTTAGACAATACAATTAGTATACATTTCAATTTTACAGCAAAGCACTTACTGCAAACCTAATGGAAACACTTTAGGTTAACTTCCCACATGATTCTGAGATGTCTGAAAGTTCTTTCATACTTGTGCACATAAAGACAAAAAAGTTGATTTCACAGTGAATAGAATGCTTTGACATAAAAGTAGTATACATTTCAATTGTACTCAAAAGTCCTGACTGCAAACCTAATGGATACAGCTTAGGTTAACTTTCCACATGATTATGAGTAGTTCGAAAGCTGTTTCATGGGTGTACACATCAACACAAAAAAGTTGTTATCTCAGTGCATGCAATGCTTAGTCAATACACTTAGTATACATTTCAATTTTACAGCAAAGCACTTACTGCAAACCTAATGCAAACACTTTAGGTTAACTTCCCACATGATTCTGAGATGTCTGAAAGTTGTTTCATACCTGTGCACTTAAAGACAAAAAAGTTGTTTTCTCAGTGCATGCAAAGCTTTGACAATACAAATAGCATACATTTCATTTTTACACCAAAGCACTTACTGCAAACCTAATGGAAACACCTTAGGTTAACTTTCCACATGATTATGAGTAGTTTGAAAGTTGTTTCATGGCTGTACACATCAACACAAAAAAGTTGTTATCTCAGTGAATAGAATGCTTTGACATAAAAGTAGTATACATTTCAATTGTACTCAAAAGTCCTGACTGCAAACCTAATGGAAACACCTTAGGTTAACTTTCCACATGAGTATGACTAGGTTTAAAGTTGTTTCATGCCTCAGTTCATCAAGACAAAAAAGTTTGTTTCTCAGTGCTACTATGCTCTGACATTAAGGTAGTATACATCTCAATTTTACTCCAATGTACTTACTGCAATCAAATGGAAACACCTTAGGTTAACTTTCCACATGATTATGAGTAGTTTGAAAGTTGTTTCATGGCTGTACACATCAACACAAAAAAGTTGTTAACTCAGTGCATGCAATGCTTAGACAATACAAATAGTATACATTTCAATTTTACACCAAAGCACTTACTGCAAAACTAATGGAAACACTTTAGGTTAACTTCCCACATGATTCTGAGATGTCTGAAAGTTGTTTCATACCTGTGCACATAAAGACAAAAAAGTTGATTTCACAGTGAATAGAATGCTTTGACATAAAAGTAGTATACATTTCAATTGTACTCAAAAGTCCTGACTGCAAACCTAATGGAAACACCTTAGGTTAATTTTCCACATGAGTATGACCAGGTTTAAAGTTGTTTCATGCCTCAGTTCATCAAGACAAAAAAGTTTCTTTCTCAGTGCTACTATGCTCTGACATTAAGGTAGTATACATCTCAATTTTACTCCAAAGTACTTACTGCAAACAAATGGAAACACCTTAGGTTAACTTCCCACATGATTATTAGTAGTTTGAAAGTTGTTTCCTGGCTGTACACATCAACACAAAAAAGTTGTTATCTCAGTGCATGTAATGCTTAGACAATACAAATAGTATACATTTCAATTTTACACCAAAGCACTTACTGCAAAACTAATGGAAACACTTTAGGTTAACTTCCCACATGATTCTGAGATGTCTGAAAGTTGTTTCATACCTGTGCACATAGAGAGAAAAAAGTTGATTTCACAGTGAATAGAATGCTTTGACATAAAAGTAGTATACATTTCAATTGTACTCAAAAGTCCTGACTGCAAACCTAATAGATACAGCTTAGGTTAACTTTCCACATGATTACGAGTAGTTCGAAAGCTGTTTCATGGCTGTACACATCAACACAAAAAAGTTGTTATCTCAGTGCATGCAATGCTTAGTCAATACAATTAGTATACATTTCAATTTTACAGCAAAGCACTTACTGCAAACCTAATGGAAACACTTTAGGTTAACTTCCCACATGATTCTGAGATGTCTGAAAGTTGTTTCATAGCTGTGCACATAAAGACAAAAAAGTTGTTTTCTCAGTGCATGCAAAGCTTTGACAATGCAAATAGTATACATTTCATTTTTACACCAAAGCACTTACTGCAAACCTAATGGAAACACCTTAGGTTAACTTTCCACATGATTATGAGTAGTTTGAAAGTTGTTTCATGGCTGTACACATCAACACAAAAAAGTTGTTATCTCAGTGAATAGAATGCTTTGACATAAAAGTAGTATACATTTCAATTGTACTCAAAAGTCCTGACTGCAAACCTAATGGAAACACCTTAGGTTAACTTTCCACATGAGTATGACTAGGTTTAAAGTTGTTTCATGAAGACAAAAAAGTTTATTTCTCAGTGCTACTATGCTCTGACATTAAGGTAGTATACATCTCAATTTTACTCCAAAGTACTTACTGCAATCAAATGGAAACACCTTAGGTTGACTTTCCACATGATTATGAGTAGTTTGAAAGTTGTTTCATGGCTGTACACATCAACACAAAAAAGTTGTTAACTCAGTGCATGCAATGCTTAGACAATGCAAATAGTATACATTTCAATTTTACACCAAAGCACTTACTGCAAAACTAATGGAAACACTTTAGGTTAACTTCCCACATGATTCTGAGATGTCTGAAAGTTGTTTCCTACCTATGCACATAAAGACAAAAAAGTTGATTTCACAGTGAATAGAATGCTTTGACATAAAAGTAGTATACATTTCAATTGTACTCAAAAGTCCTGACTGCAAACCTAATGGAAACACCTTAGGTTAACTTTCCACATGAGTATGACCAGGTTTAAAGTTGTTTCATGCCTCAGTTCATCAAGACAAAAAAGTTTCTTTCTCAGTGCTACTATGCTCTGACATTAAGGTAGTATACATCTCAATTTTACTCCAAAGTACTTACTGCAAACAAATGGAAACACCTAAGGTTAACTTCCCACATGATTATTAGTAGTTTGAAAGTTGTTTCCTGGCTGTACACATCAACACAAAAAAGTTGTTATCTCAGTGCATGCAATGCTTAGACAATACAAATAGTATACATTTCAATTTTACACCAAAGCACTTACTGCAAATCTAATGGAAACACTTTAGATTAACTTCCCACATGATTCTGAGATGTCTGAAAGTTGATTCATACGTGTGCACATCAAGACAAAAAAGTTGTTTTCTCAGTGCATGCAAAGCTTTGACAATACCAATAGTATACATTTCAATTTTACACCAAAGCACTTACTGCAAACCTAATGGAAACACCTTAGGTTAACTTTCCACATCATTATGAGTAGTTTGAAAGTTGTTTCATGGCTGTAGACATCAACACAAAAAAGTTGTTATCTCAGTGCATGCAATGCTTAGACAATACAAATAGCATACATTTCAATTTTCCACCAAAGCACTTACTGCAAACCTAATGGAAACACTTTAGGTTAACTTCCCACATGATTCTGAGATGTCTGAAAGTTGTTTTTTACCTGTGCACATAAAGACAAAAATGTTGATTTCACAGTGAATAGAATGCTTTGACATAAAAGTAGTATACATTTCAATTGTACTCAAAAGTCCTGACTGCAAACCTAATGGATACAGCTTAGGTTAACTTTCCACATGATTATGAGTAGTTTGAAAGCTGTTTCATGGCTGTATACATCAACACAAAAAAGTTGTTATCTCAGGGCATGCAATGCTTAGACAATACAATTAGTATACATTTCAATTTTACAGCAAAGCACTTACTGCAAACCTAATGGAAACACTTTAGGTTAACTTCCCACATGATTCTGAGATGTCTGAAAGTTCATTCATACTTGTGCACATAAAGACAAAAAAGTTGATTTCACAGTGAATAGAATGCTTTGACATAAAAGTAGTATACATTTCAATTGTACTCAAAGGTCCTGACTGCAAACCTAATGGATACAGCTTAGGTTAACTTTCCACATGATTATGAGTAGTTCGAAAGCTGTTTCATGGCTGTACACATCAACACAAAAAAGTTGTTATCTCAGTGCATGCAATGCTTAGTCAATACAATTAGTATACATTTCAATTTTACAGCAAAGCACTTACTGCAAACCTAATGGAAACACTTTAGGTTAACTTCCCACATGATTCTGAGATGTCTGAAAGTTGTTTCATACCTGTGCACATAAAGACAAAAAAGTTGTTTTCTCAGTGAATAGAATGCTTTGACATAAAAGTAGTATACATTTCAATTGTACTCAAAAGTCCTGACTGCAAACCTAATGGAAACACCTTAGGTTAACTTTCCACATGAGTATGACTAGGTTTAAAGTTGTTTCATGCCTCAGTTCATCAAGACAAAAAAGTTTATTTCTCAGTGCTACTATGCTCTGACATTAAGGTAGTATACATCTCAATTTTACTCCAAAGCACTTACTGCAAACCTAATGGAAACACCTTAGGTTAACTTTCCACATCATTATGAGTAGTTTGAAAGTTGTTTCATGGCTGTAGACATCAACACAAAAAAGTTGTTATCTCAGTGCATGCAATGCTTAGACAATACAAATAGCATACATTTCAATTTTCCACCAAAGCACTTACTGCAAACCTAATGGAAACACTTTAGGTTAACTTCCCACATGATTCTGAGATGTCTGAAAGTTGTTTTTTACCTGTGCACATAAAGACAAAAATGTTGATTTCACAGTGAATAGAATGCTTTGACATAAAAGTAGTATACATTTCAATTGTACTCAAAAGTCCTGACTGCAAACCTAATGGATACAGCTTAGGTTAACTTCCCACATGATTCTGAGATGTCTGAAAGTTGTTTCATAGCTGTGCACATCAAGACAAAAAAGTTGTTTTCTCAGTGCATGCAATGCTTTTAGAATACAAATAGCATACATTTCAATGTTACACCAAAGCACTTACTGCAAACCTAATGGAAACACTTTAGGTTAACTTCCCACATGATTCTGAGATGTCTGAAAGTTGTTTCATACCTATGCACATAAAGACAAAAAAGTTGATTTCACAGTGAATAGAATGCTTTGACATAAAGGTAGTATACATTTCAATTGTGCTCAAAAGTCCTGACTGCAAACCTAATGGAAACACCTTAGGTTAACTTTCCACATGAGTATGACCAGGTTTAAAGTTGTTTCATGCCTCAGTTTATCAAGACAAAAAAGTTTCTTTCTCAGTGCTACTATGCTCTGACATTAAGGTAGTATACATCTCAATTTTACTCCAAAGTACTTACTGCAAACAAATGGAAACACCTAAGGTTAACTTCCCACGTGATTATTAGTAGCTTGAAAGTTGTTTCCTGGCTGTACACATCAACACAAAAAAGTTGTTATCTCAGTGCATGCAATGCTTAGACAATACAAATAGTATACATTTCAATTTTACACCAAAGCACTTACTGCAAATCTAATGGAAACACTTTAGATTAACTTCCCACATGATTCTGAGATGTCTGAAAGTTGATTCATACGTGTGCACATCAAGACAAAATGTTGTTTTCTCAGTGCATGCAAAGCTTTGACAATACCAATAGTATACATTTCAATTTTACACCAAAGCACTTACTGCAAACCTAATGGAAACACCTTAGGTTAACTTTCCACATCATTATGAGTAGTTTGAAAGTTGTTTCATGGCTGTAGACATCAACACAAAAAAGTTGTTATCTCAGTGCATGCAATGCTTAGACAATACAAATAGCATACATTTCAATTTTCCACCAAAGCACTTACTGCAAACCTAATGGAAACACTTTAGGTTAACTTCCCACATGATTCTGAGATGTCTGAAAGTTGTTTTTTACCTGTGCACATAAAGACAAAAATGTTGATTTCACAGTGAATAGAATGCTTTGACATAAAAGTAGTATACATTTCAATTGTACTCAAAATTCCTGACTGCAAACCTAATGGATACAGCTTAGGTTAACTTTCCACATGATTATGAGTAGTTTGAAAGCTGTTTCATGGCTGTATACATCAACACAAAAAAGTTGTTATCTCAGGGCATGCAATGCTTAGACAATACAATTAGTATACATTTCAATTTTACAGCAAAGCACTTACTGCAAACCTAATGGAAACACTTTAGGTTAACTTCCCACATGATTCTGAGATGTCTGAAAGTTCTTTCATACTTGTGCACATAAAGACAAAAAAGTTGATTTCACAGTGAATAGAATGCTTTGACATAAAAGTAGTATACATTTCAATTGTACTCAAAAGTCCTGACTGCAAACCTAATGGATACAGCTTAGGTTAACTTTCCACATGATTATGAGTAGTTCGAAAGCTGTTTCATGGGTGTACACATCAACACAAAAAAGTTGTTATCTCAGTGCATGCAATGCTTAGTCAATACACTTAGTATACATTTCAATTTTACAGCAAAGCACTTACTGCAAACCTAATGCAAACACTTTAGGTTAACTTCCCACATGATTCTGAGATGTCTGAAAGTTGTTTCATACCTGTGCACTTAAAGACAAAAAAGTTGTTTTCTCAGTGCATGCAAAGCTTTGACAATACAAATAGCATACATTTCATTTTTACACCAAAGCACTTACTGCAAACCTAATGGAAACACCTTAGGTTAACTTTCCACATGATTATGAGTAGTTTGAAAGTTGTTTCATGGCTGTACACATCAACACAAAAAAGTTGTTATCTCAGTGAATAGAATGCTTTGACATAAAAGTAGTATACATTTCAATTGTACTCAAAAGTCCTGACTGCAAACCTAATGGAAACACCTTAGGTTAACTTTCCACATGAGTATGACTAGGTTTAAAGTTGTTTCATGCCTCAGTTCATCAAGACAAAAAAGTTTATTTCTCAGTGCTACTATGCTCTGACATTAAGGTAGTATACATCTCAATTTTACTCCAATGTACTTACTGCAATCAAATGGAAACACCTTAGGTTAACTTTCCACATGATTATGAGTAGTTTGAAAGTTGTTTCATGGCTGTACACATCAACACAAAAAAGTTGTTAACTCAGTGCATGCAATGCTTAGACAATACAAATAGTATACATTTCAATTTTACACCAAAGCACTTACTGCAAAACTAATGGAAACACTTTAGGTTAACTTCCCACATGATTCTGAGATGTCTGAAAGTTGTTTCATACCTGTGCACATAAAGACAAAAAAGTTGATTTCACAGTGAATAGAATGCTTTGACATAAAAGTAGTATACATTTCAATTGTACTCAAAAGTCCTGACTGCAAACCTAATGGAAACACCTTAGGTTAATTTTCCACATGAGTATGACCAGGTTTAAAGTTGTTTCATGCCTCAGTTCATCAAGACAAAAAAGTTTCTTTCTCAGTGCTACTATGCTCTGACATTAAGGTAGTATACATCTCAATTTTACTCCAAAGTACTTACTGCAAACAAATGGAAACACCTTAGGTTAACTTCCCACATGATTATTAGTAGTTTGAAAGTTGTTTCCTGGCTGTACACATCAACACAAAAAAGTTGTTATCTCAGTGCATGTAATGCTTAGACAATACAAATAGTATACATTTCAATTTTACACCAAAGCACTTACTGCAAAACTAATGGAAACACTTTAGGTTAACTTCCCACATGATTCTGAGATGTCTGAAAGTTGTTTCATACCTGTGCACATAGAGAGAAAAAAGTTGATTTCACAGTGAATAGAATGCTTTGACATAAAAGTAGTATACATTTCAATTGTACTCAAAAGTCCTGACTGCAAACCTAATAGATACAGCTTAGGTTAACTTTCCACATGATTATGAGTAGTTCGAAAGCTGTTTCATGGCTGTACACATCAACACAAAAAAGTTGTTATCTCAGTGCATGCAATGCTTAGTCAATACAATTAGTATACATTTCAATTTTACAGCAAAGCACTTACTGCAAACCTAATGGAAACACTTTAGGTTAACTTCCCACATGATTCTGAGATGTCTGAAAGTTGTTTCATAGCTGTGCACATAAAGACAAAAAAGTTGTTTTCTCAGTGCATGCAAAGCTTTGACAATGCAAATAGTATACATTTCATTTTTACACCAAAGCACTTACTGCAAACCTAATGGAAACACCTTAGGTTAACTTTCCACATGATTATGAGTAGTTTGAAAGTTGTTTCATGGCTGTACACATCAACACAAAAAAGTTGTTATCTCAGTGAATAGAATGCTTTGACATAAAAGTAGTATACATTTCAATTGTACTCAAAAGTCCTGACTGCAAACCTAATGGAAACACCTTAGGTTAACTTTCCACATGAGTATGACTAGGTTTAAAGTTGTTTCATGCCTCAGTTCATGAAGACAAAAAAGTTTATTTCTCAGTGCTACTATGCTCTGACATTAAGGTAGTATACATCTCAATTTTACTCCAAAGTACTTACTGCAATCAAATGGAAACACCTTAGGTTGACTTTCCACATGATTATGAGTAGTTTGAAAGTTGTTTCATGGCTGTACACATCAACACAAAAAAGTTGTTAACTCAGTGCATGCAATGCTTAGACAATGCAAATAGTATACATTTCAATTTTACACCAAAGCACTTACTGCAAAACTAATGGAAACACTTTAGGTTAACTTCCCACATGATTCTGAGATGTCTGAAAGTTGTTTCCTACCTATGCACATAAAGACAAAAAAGTTGATTTCACAGTGAATAGAATGCTTTGACATAAAAGTAGTATACATTTCAATTGTACTCAAAAGTCCTGACTGCAAACCTAATGGAAACACCTTAGGTTAACTTTCCACATGAGTATGACCAGGTTTAAAGTTGTTTCATGCCTCAGTTCATCAAGACAAAAAAGTTTCTTTCTCAGTGCTACTATGCTCTGACATTAAGGTAGTATACATCTCAATTTTACTCCAAAGTACTTACTGCAAACAAATGGAAACACCTAAGGTTAACTTCCCACATGATTATTAGTAGTTTGAAAGTTGTTTCCTGGCTGTACACATCAACACAAAAAAGTTGTTATCTCAGTGCATGCAATGCTTAGACAATACAAATAGTATACATTTCAATTTTACACCAAAGCACTTACTGCAAATCTAATGGAAACACTTTAGATTAACTTCCCACATGATTCTGAGATGTCTGAAAGTTGATTCATACGTGTGCACATCAAGACAAAAAAGTTGTTTTCTCAGTGCATGCAAAGCTTTGACAATACCAATAGTATACATTTCAATTTTACACCAAAGCACTTACTGCAAACCTAATGGAAACACCTTAGGTTAACTTTCCACATCATTATGAGTAGTTTGAAAGTTGTTTCATGGCTGTAGACATCAACACAAAAAAGTTGTTATCTCAGTGCATGCAATGCTTAGACAATACAAATAGCATACATTTCAATTTTCCACCAAAGCACTTACTGCAAACCTAATGGAAACACTTTAGGTTAACTTCCCACATGATTCTGAGATGTCTGAAAGTTGTTTTTTACCTGTGCACATAAAGACAAAAATGTTGATTTCACAGTGAATAGAATGCTTTGACATAAAAGTAGTATACATTTCAATTGTACTCAAAAGTCCTGACTGCAAACCTAATGGATACAGCTTAGGTTAACTTTCCACATGATTATGAGTAGTTTGAAAGCTGTTTCATGGCTGTATACATCAACACAAAAAAGTTGTTATCTCAGGGCATGCAATGCTTAGACAATACAATTAGTATACATTTCAATTTTACAGCAAAGCACTTACTGCAAACCTAATGGAAACACTTTAGGTTAACTTCCCACATGATTCTGAGATGTCTGAAAGTTCATTCATACTTGTGCACATAAAGACAAAAAAGTTGATTTCACAGTGAATAGAATGCTTTGACATAAAAGTAGTATACATTTCAATTGTACTCAAAGGTCCTGACTGCAAACCTAATGGATACAGCTTAGGTTAACTTTCCACATGATTATGAGTAGTTCGAAAGCTGTTTCATGGCTGTACACATCAACACAAAAAAGTTGTTATCTCAGTGCATGCAATGCTTAGTCAATACAATTAGTATACATTTCAATTTTACAGCAAAGCACTTACTGCAAACCTAATGGAAACACTTTAGGTTAACTTCCCACATGATTCTGAGATGTCTGAAAGTTGTTTCATACCTGTGCACATAAAGACAAAAAAGTTGTTTTCTCAGTGAATAGAATGCTTTGACATAAAAGTAGTATACATTTCAATTGTACTCAAAAGTCCTGACTGCAAACCTAATGGAAACACCTTAGGTTAACTTTCCACATGAGTATGACTAGGTTTAAAGTTGTTTCATGCCTCAGTTCATCAAGACAAAAAAGTTTATTTCTCAGTGCTACTATGCTCTGACATTAAGGTAGTATACATCTCAATTTTACTCCAAAGCACTTACTGCAAACCTAATGGAAACACCTTAGGTTAACTTTCCACATCATTATGAGTAGTTTGAAAGTTGTTTCATGGCTGTAGACATCAACACAAAAAAGTTGTTATCTCAGTGCATGCAATGCTTAGACAATACAAATAGCATACATTTCAATTTTCCACCAAAGCACTTACTGCAAACCTAATGGAAACACTTTAGGTGAACTTCCCACATGATTCTGAGATGTCTGAAAGTTGTTTTTTACCTGTGCACATAAAGACAAAAATGTTGATTTCACAGTGAATAGAATGCTTTGACATAAAAGTAGTATACATTTCAATTGTACTCAAAAGTCCTGACTGCAAACCTAATGGATACAGCTTAGGTTAACTTCCCACATGATTCTGAGATGTCTGAAAGTTGTTTCATAGCTGTGCACATCAAGACAAAAAAGTTGTTTTCTCAGTGCATGCAATGCTTTTAGAATACAAATAGTATACATTTCAATGTTACACCAAAGCACTTACTGCAAACCTAATGGAAACACTTTAGGTTAACTTCCCACATGATTCTGAGATGTCTGAAAGTTGTTTCATACCTATGCACATAAAGACAAAAAAGTTGATTTCACAGTGAATAGAATGCTTTGACATAAAGGTAGTATACATTTCAATTGTGCTCAAAAGTCCTGACTGCAAACCTAATGGAAACACCTTAGGTTAACTTTCCACATGAGTATGACCAGGTTTAAAGTTGTTTCATGCCTCAGTTTATCAAGACAAAAAAGTTTCTTTCTCAGTGCTACTATGCTCTGACATTAAGGTAGTATACATCTCAATTTTACTCCAAAGTACTTACTGCAAACAAATGGAAACACCTAAGGTTAACTTCCCACGTGATTATTAGTAGCTTGAAAGTTGTTTCCTGGCTGTACACATCAACACAAAAAAGTTGTTATCTCAGTGCATGCAATGCTTAGACAATACAAATAGTATACATTTCAATTTTACACCAAAGCACTTACTGCAAATCTAATGGAAACACTTTAGATTAACTTCCCACATGATTCTGAGATGTCTGAAAGTTGATTCATACGTGTGCACATCAAGACAAAATGTTGTTTTCTCAGTGCATGCA
Source organism: Mobula birostris (assembly GCF_030028105.1). Taxonomy (NCBI): domain Eukaryota; kingdom Metazoa; phylum Chordata; class Chondrichthyes; order Myliobatiformes; family Myliobatidae; genus Mobula; species Mobula birostris. The sequence continues at coordinate 60,076 of NW_027275140.1, forward strand.
AAGCTTTGACAATACCAATAGTATACATTTCAATTTTACACCAAAGCACTTACTGCAAACCTAATGGAAACACCTTAGGTTAACTTTCCACATCATTATGAGTAGTTTGAAAGTTGTTTCATGGCTGTAGACATCAACACAAAAAAGTTGTTATCTCAGTGCATGCAATGCTTAGACAATACAAATAGCATACATTTCAATTTTCCACCAAAGCACTTACTGCAAACCTAATGGAAACACTTTAGGTTAACTTCCCACATGATTCTGAGATGTCTGAAAGTTGTTTTTTACCTGTGCACATAAAGACAAAAATGTTGATTTCACAGTGAATAGAATGCTTTGACATAAAAGTAGTATACATTTCAATTGTACTCAAAATTCCTGACTGCAAACCTAATGGATACAGCTTAGGTTAACTTTCCACATGATTATGAGTAGTTTGAAAGCTGTTTCATGGCTGTATACATCAACACAAAAAAGTTGTTATCTCAGGGCATGCAATGCTTAGACAATACAATTAGTATACATTTCAATTTTACAGCAAAGCACTTACTGCAAACCTAATGGAAACACTTTAGGTTAACTTCCCACATGATTCTGAGATGTCTGAAAGTTCTTTCATACTTGTGCACATAAAGACAAAAAAGTTGATTTCACAGTGAATAGAATGCTTTGACATAAAAGTAGTATACATTTCAATTGTACTCAAAAGTCCTGACTGCAAACCTAATGGATACAGCTTAGGTTAACTTTCCACATGATTATGAGTAGTTCGAAAGCTGTTTCATGGGTGTACACATCAACACAAAAAAGTTGTTATCTCAGTGCATGCAATGCTTAGTCAATACACTTAGTATACATTTCAATTTTACAGCAAAGCACTTACTGCAAACCTAATGCAAACACTTTAGGTTAACTTCCCACATGATTCTGAGATGTCTGAAAGTTGTTTCATACCTGTGCACTTAAAGACAAAAAAGTTGTTTTCTCAGTGCATGCAAAGCTTTGACAATACAAATAGCATACATTTCATTTTTACACCAAAGCACTTACTGCAAACCTAATGGAAACACCTTAGGTTAACTTTCCACATGATTATGAGTAGTTTGAAAGTTGTTTCATGGCTGTACACATCAACACAAAAAAGTTGTTATCTCAGTGAATAGAATGCTTTGACATAAAAGTAGTATACATTTCAATTGTACTCAAAAGTCCTGACTGCAAACCTAATGGAAACACCTTAGGTTAACTTTCCACATGAGTATGACTAGGTTTAAAGTTGTTTCATGCCTCAGTTCATCAAGACAAAAAAGTTTATTTCTCAGTGCTACTATGCTCTGACATTAAGGTAGTATACATCTCAATTTTACTCCAATGTACTTACTGCAATCAAATGGAAACACCTTAGGTTAACTTTCCACATGATTATGAGTAGTTTGAAAGTTGTTTCATGGCTGTACACATCAACACAAAAAAGTTGTTAACTCAGTGCATGCAATGCTTAGACAATACAAATAGTATACATTTCAATTTTACACCAAAGCACTTACTGCAAAACTAATGGAAACACTTTAGGTTAACTTCCCACATGATTCTGAGATGTCTGAAAGTTGTTTCATACCTGTGCACATAAAGACAAAAAAGTTGATTTCACAGTGAATAGAATGCTTTGACATAAAAGTAGTATACATTTCAATTGTACTCAAAAGTCCTGACTGCAAACCTAATGGAAGCACCTTAGGTTAATTTTCCACATGAGTATGACCAGGTTTAAAGTTGTTTCATGCCTCAGTTCATCAAGACAAAAAAGTTTCTTTCTCAGTGCTACTATGCTCTGACATTAAGGTAGTATACATCTCAATTTTACTCCAAAGTACTTACTGCAAACAAATGGAAACACCTTAGGTTAACTTCCCACATGATTATTAGTAGTTTGAAAGTTGTTTCCTGGCTGTACACATCAACACAAAAAAGTTGTTATCTCAGTGCATGTAATGCTTAGACAATACAAATAGTATACATTTCAATTTTACACCAAAGCACTTACTGCAAAACTAATGGAAACACTTTAGGTTAACTTCCCACATGATTCTGAGATGTCTGAAAGTTGTTTCATACCTGTGCACATAGAGAGAAAAAAGTTGATTTCACAGTGAATAGAATGCTTTGACATAAAAGTAGTATACATTTCAATTGTACTCAAAAGTCCTGACTGCAAACCTAATAGATACAGCTTAGGTTAACTTTCCACATGATTATGAGTAGTTCGAAAGCTGTTTCATGGCTGTACACATCAACACAAAAAAGTTGTTATCTCAGTGCATGCAATGCTTAGTCAATACAATTAGTATACATTTCAATTTTACAGCAAAGCACTTACTGCAAACCTAATGGAAACACTTTAGGTTAACTTCCCACATGATTCTGAGATGTCTGAAAGTTGTTTCATAGCTGTGCACATAAAGACAAAAAAGTTGTTTTCTCAGTGCATGCAAAGCTTTGACAATGCAAATAGTATACATTTCATTTTTACACCAAAGCACTTACTGCAAACCTAATGGAAACACCTTAGGTTAACTTTCCACATGATTATGAGTAGTTTGAAAGTTGTTTCATGGCTGTACACATCAACACAAAAAAGTTGTTATCTCAGTGAATAGAATGCTTTGACATAAAAGTAGTATACATTTCAATTGTACTCAAAAGTCCTGACTGCAAACCTAATGGAAACACCTTAGGTTAACTTTCCACATGAGTATGACTAGGTTTAAAGTTGTTTCATGAAGACAAAAAAGTTTATTTCTCAGTGCTACTATGCTCTGACATTAAGGTAGTATACATCTCAATTTTACTCCAAAGTACTTACTGCAATCAAATGGAAACACCTTAGGTTGACTTTCCACATGATTATGAGTAGTTTGAAAGTTGTTTCATGGCTGTACACATCAACACAAAAAAGTTGTTAACTCAGTGCATGCAATGCTTAGACAATGCAAATAGTATACATTTCAATTTTACACCAAAGCACTTACTGCAAAACTAATGCAAACACTTTAGGTTAACTTCCCACATGATTCTGAGATGTCTGAAAGTTGTTTCCTACCTATGCACATAAAGACAAAAAAGTTGATTTCACAGTGAATAGAATGCTTTGACATAAAAGTAGTATACATTTCAATTGTACTCAAAAGTCCTGACTGCAAACCTAATGGAAACACCTTAGGTTAACTTTCCACATGAGTATGACCAGGTTTAAAGTTGTTTCATGCCTCAGTTCATCAAGACAAAAAAGTTTCTTTCTCAGTGCTACTATGCTCTGACATTAAGGTAGTATACATCTCAATTTTACTCCAAAGTACTTACTGCAAACAAATGGAAACACCTAAGGTTAACTTCCCACATGATTATTAGTAGTTTGAAAGTTGTTTCCTGGCTGTACACATCAACACAAAAAAGTTGTTATCTCAGTGCATGCAATGCTTAGACAATACAAATAGTATACATTTCAATTTTACACCAAAGCACTTACTGCAAATCTAATGGAAACACTTTAGATTAACTTCCCACATGATTCTGAGATGTCTGAAAGTTGATTCATACGTGTGCACATCAAGACAAAAAAGTTGTTTTCTCAGTGCATGCAAAGCTTTGACAATACCAATAGTATACATTTCAATTTTACACCAAAGCACTTACTGCAAACCTAATGGAAACACCTTAGGTTAACTTTCCACATCATTATGAGTAGTTTGAAAGTTGTTTCATGGCTGTAGACATCAACACAAAAAAGTTGTTATCTCAGTGCATGCAATGCTTAGACAATACAAATAGCATACATTTCAATTTTCCACCAAAGCACTTACTGCAAACCTAATGGAAACACTTTAGGTTAACTTCCCACATGATTCTGAGATGTCTGAAAGTTGTTTTTTACCTGTGCACATAAAGACAAAAATGTTGATTTCACAGTGAATAGAATGCTTTGACATAAAAGTAGTATACATTTCAATTGTACTCAAAAGTCCTGACTGCAAACCTAATGGATACAGCTTAGGTTAACTTTCCACATGATTATGAGTAGTTTGAAAGCTGTTTCATGGCTGTATACATCAACACAAAAAAGTTGTTATCTCAGGGCATGCAATGCTTAGACAATACAATTAGTATACATTTCAATTTTACAGCAAAGCACTTACTGCAAACCTAATGGAAACACTTTAGGTTAACTTCCCACATGATTCTGAGATGTCTGAAAGTTCATTCATACTTGTGCACATAAAGACAAAAAAGTTGATTTCACAGTGAATAGAATGCTTTGACATAAAAGTAGTATACATTTCAATTGTACTCAAAGGTCCTGACTGCAAACCTAATGGATACAGCTTAGGTTAACTTTCCACATGATTATGAGTAGTTCGAAAGCTGTTTCATGGCTGTACACATCAACACAAAAAAGTTGTTATCTCAGTGCATGCAATGCTTAGTCAATACAATTAGTATACATTTCAATTTTACAGCAAAGCACTTACTGCAAACCTAATGGAAACACTTTAGGTTAACTTCCCACATGATTCTGAGATGTCTGAAAGTTGTTTCATACCTGTGCACATAAAGACAAAAAAGTTGTTTTCTCAGTGAATAGAATGCTTTGACATAAAAGTAGTATACATTTCAATTGTACTCAAAAGTCCTGACTGCAAACCTAATGGAAACACCTTAGGTTAACTTTCCACATGAGTATGACTAGGTTTAAAGTTGTTTCATGCCTCAGTTCATCAAGACAAAAAAGTTTATTTCTCAGTGCTACTATGCTCTGACATTAAGGTAGTATACATCTCAATTTTACTCCAAAGCACTTACTGCAAACCTAATGGAAACACCTTAGGTTAACTTTCCACATCATTATGAGTAGTTTGAAAGTTGTTTCATGGCTGTAGACATCAACACAAAAAAGTTGTTATCTCAGTGCATGCAATGCTTAGACAATACAAATAGCATACATTTCAATTTTCCACCAAAGCACTTACTGCAAACCTAATGGAAACACTTTAGGTTAACTTCCCACATGATTCTGAGATGTCTGAAAGTTGTTTTTTACCTGTGCACATAAAGACAAAAATGTTGATTTCACAGTGAATAGAATGCTTTGACATAAAAGTAGTATACATTTCAATTGTACTCAAAAGTCCTGACTGCAAACCTAATGGATACAGCTTAGGTTAACTTCCCACATGATTCTGAGATGTCTGAAAGTTGTTTCATAGCTGTGCACATCAAGACAAAAAAGTTGTTTTCTCAGTGCATGCAATGCTTTTAGAATACAAATAGTATACATTTCAATGTTACACCAAAGCACTTACTGCAAACCTAATGGAAACACTTTAGGTTAACTTCCCACATGATTCTGAGATGTCTGAAAGTTGTTTCATACCTATGCACATAAAGACAAAAAAGTTGATTTCACAGTGAATAGAATGCTTTGACATAAAGGTAGTATACATTTCAATTGTGCTCAAAAGTCCTGACTGCAAACCTAATGGAAGCACCTTAGGTTAACTTTCCACATGAGTATGACCAGGTTTAAAGTTGTTTCATGCCTCAGTTTATCAAGACAAAAAAGTTTCTTTCTCAGTGCTACTATGCTCTGACATTAAGGTAGTATACATCTCAATTTTACTCCAAAGTACTTACTGCAAACAAATGGAAACACCTAAGGTTAACTTCCCACGTGATTATTAGTAGCTTGAAAGTTGTTTCCTGGCTGTACACATCAACACAAAAAAGTTGTTATCTCAGTGCATGCAATGCTTAGACAATACAAATAGTATACATTTCAATTTTACACCAAAGCACTTACTGCAAATCTAATGGAAACACTTTAGATTAACTTCCCACATGATTCTGAGATGTCTGAAAGTTGATTCATACGTGTGCACATCAAGACAAAATGTTGTTTTCTCAGTGCATGCAAAGCTTTGACAATACCAATAGTATACATTTCAATTTTACACCAAAGCACTTACTGCAAACCTAATGGAAACACCTTAGGTTAACTTTCCACATCATTATGAGTAGTTTGAAAGTTGTTTCATGGCTGTAGACATCAACACAAAAAAGTTGTTATCTCAGTGCATGCAATGCTTAGACAATACAAATAGCATACATTTCAATTTTCCACCAAAGCACTTACTGCAAACCTAATGGAAACACTTTAGGTTAACTTCCCACATGATTCTGAGATGTCTGAAAGTTGTTTTTTACCTGTGCACATAAAGACAAAAATGTTGATTTCACAGTGAATAGAATGCTTTGACATAAAAGTAGTATACATTTCAATTGTACTCAAAATTCCTGACTGCAAACCTAATGGATACAGCTTAGGTTAACTTTCCACATGATTATGAGTAGTTTGAAAGCTGTTTCATGGCTGTATACATCAACACAAAAAAGTTGTTATCTCAGGGCATGCAATGCTTAGACAATACAATTAGTATACATTTCAATTTTACAGCAAAGCACTTACTGCAAACCTAATGGAAACACTTTAGGTTAACTTCCCACATGATTCTGAGATGTCTGAAAGTTCTTTCATACTTGTGCACATAAAGACAAAAAAGTTGATTTCACAGTGAATAGAATGCTTTGACATAAAAGTAGTATACATTTCAATTGTACTCAAAAGTCCTGACTGCAAACCTAATGGATACAGCTTAGGTTAACTTTCCACATGATTATGAGTAGTTCGAAAGCTGTTTCATGGGTGTACACATCAACACAAAAAAGTTGTTATCTCAGTGCATGCAATGCTTAGTCAATACACTTAGTATACATTTCAATTTTACAGCAAAGCACTTACTGCAAACCTAATGCAAACACTTTAGGTTAACTTCCCACATGATTCTGAGATGTCTGAAAGTTGTTTCATACCTGTGCACTTAAAGACAAAAAAGTTGTTTTCTCAGTGCATGCAAAGCTTTGACAATACAAATAGCATACATTTCATTTTTACACCAAAGCACTTACTGCAAACCTAATGGAAACACCTT
>NW_027275141.1:0-67117 GCF_030028105.1 Mobula birostris
CCCTGAATCTCCTGTCCTAAAACTCATGCCCTGAATCTCATGCCCTGAAATTCCTGCACTGAAACACCTGCCCTGAATCTCCTGCCCTGAAACTCATGCCCAGAATCTCATGCCCTGAATCTCATGCTCTGAAACTCGTGCACTGAATCTCATGCCCTCAAGTTCCTGCACTGAAACTCATGCCCTGAATCTCATGCCCTGAACCTCATGCCCTGAAACTCAAGCCCTGAATCTCATGCCCTGAAACTCATGCCCCTAAATCACATACCCTGAAACTCCTGCCCTGAAACTCATGCACTGAATCTCATGCCCTGATCCACATGCCCCTAAAACTAAGCCTGAATCATCTGCCCAGAAACTCATGCCCTGAAATACATGCCCTGAAATACCTGCCCTGAATCTCCAAGCCCTGAAACTCTTGCCCTGAATCTCATGCCCTGAAACTCCTGCCCTCAAACTCATGCACTGAAACTCATGCCCTGAATCTCATCCCTAGAAACTCCTGCCCTCAAATTCATGCACTGAAACTCATGCCCTGAATCTCATGCCCTGAAACACCTGCACTGAATCTCATGCCCTGAAACTCATGCCCTGAATCTCATGCCTGAATCTCGTGCCCTGAAACTCCTGCACTGAAACACCTGCCCTGAATCTCCTGCCCTGAAAATGAAGCCCTGAATCTCATGCTCTAAAACTCGTGCACTGAATCTCATGCCCTCAATTAACTGCACTGAAACTCATGCCCTGAATCTCATGCCCTGAAACTCATGCCCTGAACCTCATGCCCTGAACCTCAAGCCCTGAATCTCATGCCCTGAAACTCTTGCCCTAAATCACATACCCTGAAACTCCTGCCCTGAAACTCATGCACTGAAACTCATGCCCTGAATCACATGCCCTAAAACTCCTGCCTTGAATCATCTGCCCAGAAACTCATGCCCTGTATTACATGCCCTGAAATACCTGCCCTGAATCTCATGCTCTGAAATACCTGCCCTGAATCTCATGCCTTGAAACTCCTGTCCTGAATCTCATGCCCTGAAACTCATGCCCTGAATCTCATGCCCTGAAACTCCTGCACTGAAACTCATGCCATGAATCTCATATCCTGAAACTCACGCCCTGAATTACATACCCTGAAACTCCTGCCTTGAAACGCATGCCCTGAAAATCATTCCCTGAATCTCCTGTCCTAAAACTAATGCCCTGAATCTCATGCCCTGAAATTCCTGCACTGAAACACCTGCCCTGAATCTCATGCCCTGAATCTCATGCTCTGAAACTCGTGCACTGAATCTCATGCCCTCAAGTTCCTGCACTGAAACTCATGCCTGAATCTCATGCCCTGAACCTCATGCCCTGAAACTCAAGCCCTGAATCTCATGCCCTGAAACTCATGCCCTAAATCACATACCCTGAAACTCCTGCCCTGAAACTCATGCACTGAATCTCATGCCCTGATCCACATGCCCTAAAACTAATGCCCTGAATCATCTGCCCAGAAACTCATGCCCTGAATTACATGCCCTGAAATACCTGCCCTGAATCTCATGCCCTGAAACTCATGCCCTGAATCTCATGCCCTGAAACTCATGCCCTGAACCTCATGCCCTGAAACTCAAGCCCTGAATCTCATGCCCTGAAACTCATGCTCTAAATCACATACCCTGAAACTCCTGCCCTGAAACTCATGCACTGAAACTCATGCCCTGAATCACATGCCCTAAAACTCCTGCCCTGAATCATCTGCCCAGAAACTCATGCCCTGAATTACATGTCCTGAAATACCTGCCCTGAATCTCATGCCCTGAAACTCATGCCCTGAATCTCATGCCCTGAAACTCCTGCCCTCAAACTCATGCACTGAAACTCATGCCCTGAATCTCATGCCTTGAAACTCCTGCCCTCAAACTCATGCACTGAAACTCATGCCCTGAATCTCATGCCCTGAAACACCTGCAATGAAACTCATGCCATGAATCTCATATCCTGAAACTCACGCCTTGAATCACATGCCCTGAAACTCCTGCCCTGAAACTCATGCCCTGAAACTCATGCCCTGAAACTCATGCTCTGAATCTCATGCCCTGAATCTCGTGCCCTGAAACTCCTGCACTGAAACACCTGCCCTGAATCTCATGCCCTGAAACTCATGCCCTGAATCTCATGCCCTGAAACCCTGCTCTGAAACGCATGCACTGAAACTCATGCCCTGAATCACATGCCCTAAAACTCCTGCCCTGAATCATCTGCCCAGAAACTCATGCCCTGAATTACATGCCCTGAAATACCTGCCCTGAATCTCATGCCCTGAAACTCATGCCCCGAATCTCGTGCCCTGGTACTCCTGCACTGAAACTCATGCCATGAATCTCATATCCTGAAACTCACGCCCTGAATTGCATGCCCTGAAACTCCTGCCCTGAAACTCATGCCCTGAAACTCATGCCCTGAATCTCCTGTCCTAATAATCATGCCCTGAATCTCATGCCCTGAAACTCATGCCCTGAATCTCATGCCCTGAAACTCCTGCGCTCAAACTCATGCACTGAAACTCATGCCCTGAATCTCATGCCTTGAAACTCCTGCCCTCAAACTCATGCACTGAATCTCATGCCCTGAATCTCATGCCTTGAAACACCTGCACTGAAACTCATGCCATGAATCTCATATCCTGAAACTCACGCCTTGAATCACATGCCCTGAAAGTCCTGCCCTGAAACTCATGCCCTGAAACTCATGCACTGAAACTCATGCCCTGAATCTCATGCCCTGAAACTCGTGCCCTGAAACTCCTGCACTGAAACACCTGCCCTGAATCTCCTGCCGTGAAAATGAAGCCCTGAATCTCATGCTCTAAAACTCTTGCACTGAATCTCATGCCCTCAAGTTCCTGCACTGGAACTCATGCCCTGAATCTCATGCCCTGAAACTCATGCCCTGAACCTCATGCCCTGAAACTCAAGCCCTGAATCTCATGCCCTGAATCTCTTGCCCTAAATCACATACCCTGAAACTCCTGCCCTGAAACTCATGCACTGAAACTCATGCCCTGAATCACATGCCCCTAAAACTCCTGCCCTGAATCATCTGTCCAGAAACTCATGCCCTGAATCTCATGCCCTGAAACTCCTGCTCTGAAACTCATGCACTGAAACTCATGCCCTGAATCACATGCCCTAAAACTCCTGCCCTGAATCATCGGCCCAGAAACTCATGCCCTGAATTACATGCCCTGAAATACCTGCCCTGAATCTCATCCTCTGAAACTCATGCCCTGAATCTCATGCCCTGAAACTCCTGCACTGAAACTCATGCCAGGAATCTCATATCCTGAAACTCACGCCCTGAATTACAGCCCTGAAATTCCTGCCCTGAACTCATGCCCTGAAACTCATGCCCTGAAACTCATGCCCTGAATCTCCTGTCCTAAAACTCATGCCCTGAATCTCATGCCATGAATCTCATGCCTGAAACTCCTGCACTGAAACACCAGCCCTGAATCTCCTGCCTGAAACTCATGCCCCTGAATCTCATGCCCTGAATCTCACGCTCTGAAACTCGTGCACTGAATCTCATGACCTCAGTTCCTGCACTGAAACTCATGCCCTGAATCTCATGTCCTGAACTCCTGCCCTGAATCACCTACCCTGAAACTCATGCCCTGAATCTCATGCCCTGAAACCTCCTGCACTGAAACTCATGCCATGAATCTCAGATCCTGAAACTCACGCCCTGAATCACATGCCCTGAAACTCCTGCCCTGAAACTCATGCCCTGAAACTCATGCCCTGAAACTCATGCCCTGAATCTCCTGTCCTGAAACTCATGCCCTGAATCTCCTGCCCTGAATCTCATGCCCTGAAACTCCTGCACCGAAACACCTGCCCTGAATCTCCTGCCCTGAAAATCATGCCCTGAATCTCATGCCCTGAATCTCATGGTCTGAAACTCATGCCCTGAATCTCATGCCCTCAAGTTCCTGCACTGAAACTCATGCCCTGAATCTCATGACCTGAAACTCATGCCCTGACCTCATGCCCTGAAACTCAAGCCCTGAATCTCATGCCCTGAAACTCATGCCCTAAATCACATACCCTAAAACTCCTGCCCCGAAACTCATGCACTCAATCTCATGCCCTGAATCACATGCCCTAAAACTCCTGCCCTGAAACTCATGCCCTGAAACTCATGCCCTGAACCTCATGCCCTGAAACTCAAGCCCTGAATCTCATGCCCTGAAACTCATGCCATAAATCACATACCCTGAACCTACTGCCCTGAGACTCATGCACTGAAACTCATGCCCTGAATCACATGCCCTAAAATTCCTGCCCTGAATCATCTGACAGAAACTCATGCCCTGAATTACATGCCCTGAAATGCCTGCCTTGAATCTCATGCCCTGAAACTCATGCCCTGAATCTCATGCCCTGAATCTCATGCCCTGAAACTCCTGCACTGAAACTCATGCCCTGAAACTCATGCCCTGAATCACATGCCCTACAATTCCTGCCCTGAATCAGCTGCCCAGAAACTCATGCCCTGAATTACATGCCCTGAAATATCTGCCCTGAATCTCATGCACTGAAACTCACGCCCTGAATTACATGCCCTGAAACTCCTGCCCTCAAACTTATGCACTGAAACTCATGCCCTGAATCTCCTGCACTGAAACTCATGCCATGAATCTCATATCCTGAAACTCATGCCTGAATCTCATGCCCTGAATCTCATGCCCTGAAACTCCTGCACTGAAACACCTGCCCTGAATCTCCTGCCCTGAAAATCATGCCCTGAAACTCAAGCCCTGATCTCATGCACTGAAACTCATGCCCTAAATCTCATACCCTGAATCTCCTGCCCTGATACTCATGCACTGAAACTCATGCCCTGAATCACATGCCCTAAAACTCCTGCCCTGAATCATCTGCCCAGAAACTCATGCCCTGAATTACATGCCCTGAAATTCCTGCCCTGAATCTCATGCCCTGAAACTCATGCCCTGAATCTCATGCCTGAAACTCCTGCCCTCAAGCTCATGCAGTGAAACTCAAGCCTGAATTTCATGCCTTGAAACTCCTGTCCTGAATCTCATGCCCTGAAACTCATGCCCTGAATCTCATGCCCTGAAACTCCTGCACTGAAACTCATGCCATGAATCTCATATCCTGAAACTCACGCCCTGAATTAAATACCCTGAAACTCCTGCCTTGAAACGCATGCCCTGAAAATCATTCCCTGAATCTCTGTCCTAAAACTCATGCCCTGAATCTCCATGCCCTGAAATTCCTGCACTGAAACACCTGCCCTGAATCTCCTGCCCCTGAAACTCATGCCAGAATCTCATGCCCTGAATCTCATGCTCTGAAACTCGTGCACTGAATCTCATGCCCTCAAGTTCTGCACTGAAACTCATGCCCTGAATCTCATGCCCTGAACCTCATGCCCTGAAACTCAAGCCCTGAATCTCATGCCCTGAAACTCATGCCCTAAATCACATACCTTGAAACTCCTGCCCTGAAACTCATGCACTGATCTCATGCCCTGATCCACATGCCCTAAAACTAATGCCCTGAATCATCTGCCCAGAAACTCATGCCCTGAAATACATGCCTGAAATACCTGCCCTGAATCTCAAGCCCTGAAACTCATGCCCTGAATCTCATGCCCTGAAACTCCTGCCCTCAAACTCATGCACTGAAACTCATGCCCTGAATCTCATCCCTAGAAACTCCTGCCCTCAAATTCATGCACTGAAACTCATGCCCTGAATCTCATGCCCTGAAACACCTGCACTGAATCTCATGCCCTGAAACTCATGCCCTGAATCTCATGCCCTGAATCTCGTGCCCTGAAACTCCTGCACTGAAACACCTGCCCTGAATCTCTGCCCTGAAAATGAAGCCCTGAATCTCATGCTCTAAAACTCGTGCACTGAATCTCATGCCCTCAATTAACTGCACTGAAACTCATGCCCTGAATCTCATGCCCTGAAACTCATGCCCTGAACCTCATGCCCTGAACCTCAAGCCCTGAATCTCATGCCCTGAAACTCTTGCCCTAAATCACATACCCTGAAACTCCTGCCCTGAAACTCATGCACTGAAACTCATGCCCTGAATCACATGCCTAAAACTCCTGCCTTGAATCATCTGCCCAGAAACTCATGCCCTGTATTACATGCCCTGAAATACCTGCCCTGAATCTCATGCCCTGAAATACCTGCCCTGAATCTCATGCCTTGAAACTCCTGTCCTGAATCTCATGCCCTGAAACTCATGCCCTGAATCTCATGCCCTGAAACTCCTGCACTGAAACTCATGCCATGAATCTCATATCCTGAAACTCACGCCCTGAATTACATACCCTGAAACTCCTGCCTTGAAACGCATGCCCTGAAAATCATTCCCTGAATCTCCTGTCCTAAAACTAATGCCCTGAATCTCATGCCCTGAAATTCCTGCACTGAAACACCTGCCCTGAATCTCATGCCCTGAATCTCATGCTCTGAAACTCGTGCACTGATCTCATGCCCTCAAGTTCCTGCACTGAAACTCATGCCCTGAATCTCATGCCCTGAACCTCATGCCCTGAAACTCAAGCCCTGAATCTCATGCCCTGAAACTCATGCCCTAAATCACATACCCTGAAACTCCTGCCCTGAAACTCATGCACTGAATCTCATGCCCTGATCCACATGCCCTAAAACTAATGCCCTGAATCATCTGCCCAGAAACTCATGCCCTGAATTACATGCCCTGAAATACCTGCCCTGAATCTCATGCCCTGAAACTCATGCCCTGAATCTCATGCCCTGAAACTCCTGCCCTCAAGCTCATGCAGTGAAACTCAAGCCCTGAATTTCATGCCTTGAAACTCCTGTCCTGAATCTCATGCCCTGAAACTCATGCCCTGAATCTCATGCCCTGAAACTCCTGCACTGAAACTCATGCCATGAATCTCATATCCTGAAACTCACGCCCCTGAATTAAATACCCTGAAACTCCTGCCTTGAAACGCATGCCCTGAAAATCATTCCCTGAATCTCCTGTCCTAAAACTCATGCCCTGAATCTCATGCCCTGAAATTCCTGCACTGAAACACCTGCCTGAATCTCCTGCCCTGAAACTCATGCCCAGAATCTCATGCCCTGAATCTCATGCTCTGAAACTCGTGCACTGAATCTCATGCCCTCAAGTTCCTGCACTGAAACTCATGCCCTGAATCTCATGCCCTGAACCTCATGCCCTGAAACTCAAGCCCTGAATCTCATGCCCTGAAACTCATGCCCTAAATCACATACCTTGAAACACCTGCCCTGAAACTCATGCACTGAATCTCATGCCCTGATCCACATGCCCTAAAACTAATGCCCTGAATCATCTGCCCAGAAACTCATGCCCTGAAATACATGCCCTGAAATACCTGCCCTGAATCTCAAGCCCTGAAACTCATGCCCTGAATCTCATGCCCTGAAACTCCTGCCCTCAAACTCATGCACTGAAACTCATGCCCTGAATCTCATCCCTAGAAACTCCTGCCCTCAAATTCATGCACTGAAACTCATGCCCCTGAATCTCATGCCCTGAAACACCTGCACTGAATCTCATGCCCTGAAACTCATGCCCTGAATCTCATGCCCTGAATCTCGTGCCTGAAACTCCTGCACTGAAACACCTGCCCTGAATCTCCTGCCTGAAAATGAAGCCCTGAATCTCATGCTCTAAAACTCGTGCACTGAATCGCATGCCCTCAATTAACTGCACTGAAACTCGCCCTGAATCTCATGCCCTGAAACTCATGCCCTGAACCTCATGCCCTGAACCTCAAGCCCTGAATCTCATGCCCTGAAACTCTTGCCCTAAATCACATACCCTGAAACTCCTGCCCTGAAACTCATGCACTGAAACTCATGCCCTGAATCACATGCCCTAAAACTCCTGCCTTGAATCATCTGCCCAGAAACTCATGCCCTGTATTACATGCCCTGAAATACCTGCCCTGAATCTCATGCCCTGAAATACCTGCCCTGAATCTCATGCCTTGAAACTCCTGTCCTGAATCTCATGCCCTGAAACTCATGCCCTGAATCTCATGCCCTGAAACTCCTGCACTGAAACTCATGCCATGAATCTCATATCCTGAAACTCACGCCCTGAATTACATACCCTGAAACTCCTGCCTTGAAACGCATGCCCTGAAAATCATTCCCTGAATCTCCTGTCCTAAAACTAATGCCCTGAATCTCATGCCCTGAAATTCCTGCACTGAAACACCTGCCCTGAATCTCATGCCCTGAATCTCATGCTCTGAAACTCGTGCACTGAATCTCATGCCCTCAAGTTCCTGCACTGAAACTCATGCCCTGAATCTCATGCCCTGAACCTCATGCCCTGAAACTCAAGCCCTGAATCTCATGCCCTGAAACTCATGCCCTAAATCACATACCCTGAAACTCCTGCCCTGAAACTCATGCACTGAATCTCATGCCCTGATCCACATGCCCTAAAACTAATGCCCTGAATCATCTGCCCAGAAACTCATGCCCTGAATTACATGCCCTGAAATACCTGCCCTGAATCTCATGCCCTGAAACTCATCCCCTGAATCTCATGCCTTGAAACTCCTGCCCTCAAATTCATGCACTGAAACTCATGCCCTGAATCTCATGCCCTGAAACACCTGCACTGAATCTCATGCCCTGAATCTCATGCTCTGAAACTCGTGCACTGAATCTCATGCCCTCAAGTTCCTGCACTGAAACTCATGCCCTGAATCTCATGCCCTGAACCTCATGCCCTGAAACTCAAGCCCTGAATCTCATGCCCTGAAACTCATGCCCTAAATCACATACCTTGAAACTCCTGCCCTGAAACTCATGCACTGAATCTCATGCCCTGATCCACATGCCCTAAAACTAATGCCCTGAATCATCTGCCCAGAAACTCATGCCCTGAAATACATGCCCTGAAATACCTGCCCTGAATCACAAGCCCTGAAACTCATGCCCTGAATCTCATGCCCTGAAACTCCTGCCCTCAAACTCATGCACTGAAACTCATGCCCTGAATCTCATCCCTAGAAACTCCTGCCCTCAAATTCATGCACTGAAACTCATGCCCTGAATCTCATGCCCTGAAACACCTGCACTGAATCTCATGCCCTGAAACTCATGCCCTGAATCTCATGCCCTGAATCTCGTGCCCTGAAACTCCTGCACTGAAACACCTGCCCTGAATCTCCTGCCCTGAAAATGAAGCCCTGAATCTCATGCTCTAAAACTCGTGCACTGAATCTCATGCCCTCAATTAACTGCACTGAAACTCATGCCCTGAATCTCATGCCCTGAAACTCATGCCCTGAACCTCATGCCCTGAACCTCAAGCCCTGAATCTCATGCCCTGAAACTCTTGCCCTAAATCACATACCCTGAAACTCCTGCCCTGAAACTCATGCACTGAAACTCATGCCCTGAATCACATGCCCTAAAACTCCTGCCTTGAATCATCTGCCCAGAAACTCATGCCCTGTATTACATGCCCTGAAATACCTGCCCTGAATCTCATGCCCTGAAATACCTGCCCTGAATCTCATGCCTTGAAACTCCTGTCCTGAATCTCATGCCCTGAAACTCATGCCCTGAATCTCATGCCCTGAAACTCCTGCACTGAAACTCATGCCATGAATCTCATATCCTGAAACTCACGCCCTGAATTACATACCCTGAAACTCCTGCCTTGAAACGCATGCCCTGAAAATCATTCCCTGAATCTCCTGTCCTAAAACTAATGCCCTGAATCTCATGCCCTGAAATTCCTGCACTGAAACACCTGCCCTGAATCTCATGCCCTGAATCTCATGCTCTGAAACTCGTGCACTGAATCTCATGCCCTCAAGTTCCTGCACTGAAACTCATGCCCTGAATCTCATGCCCTGAACCTCATGCCCTGAAACTCAAGCCCTGAATCTCATGCCCTGAAACTCATGCCCTAAATCACATACCCTGAAACTCCTGCCCTGAAACTCATGCACTGAATCTCATGCCCTGATCCACATGCCCTAAAACTAATGCCCTGAATCATCTGCCCAGAAACTCATGCCCTGAATTACATGCCCTGAAATACCTGCCCTGAATCTCATGCCCTGAAACTCATGCCCTGAATCTCATGCCTTGAAACTCCTGCCCTCAAATTCATGCACTGAAACTCATGCCCTGAATCTCATGCCCTGAAACACCTGCACTGAATCTCATGCCCTGAAACTCATGCCCTGAATCTCATGCCCTGAATCTCGTGCCCTGAAACTCCTGCACTGAAACACCTGCCCTGAATCTCCTGCCCTGAAAATGAAGCCCTGAATCTCATGCTCTAAAACTCGTGCACTGAATCTCATGCCCTTAATTAACTGCACTGAAACTCATGCCCTGAATCTCATGCCCTGAAACTCATGCCCTGAACCTCATGCCCTGAACCTCAAGCCCTGAATCTCATGCCCTGAAACTCTTGCCCTAAATCACATACCCTGAAACTCCTGCCCTGAAACTCATGCACTGAAACTCATGCCCTGAATCACATGCCCTAAAACTCCTGCCCTGAAACTCATGCCCTGAATCTCATGCCCTGAAACTCATGCCCTGAATCTCATGCCCTGAAACTCATGCCCTGAACCTCATGCCCTGAAACTCAAGCCCTGAATCTCATGCCCTGAAACTCATGTTCTAAATCACGTACACTGAAACTCCTGCCCTGAAACTCATGCACTGAAACTCATGCCCTGAATCACATGCCCTAAAACTCCTGCCCTGAATCATCTGCCCAGAAACTCATGCCCTGAATTACATGCCCTGAAATACCTGCCCTGAATCTCATGCCCTGAAACTCATGCCCTGAATCTCATGCCCTGAAACTCCTGCCCTCAAACTCATGCACTGAAACTCATGCCCTGAATCTCATGCCTTGAAACTCCTGCCCTCAAACTCATGCACTGAAACTCATGCCCTGAATCTCATGCCCTGAAACACCTGCAATGAAACTCATGCCATGAATCTCATATCCTGAAACTCACGCCTTGAATCACATGCCCTGAAACTCCTGCCCTGAAACTCATGCTCTGAAACTCATGCCCTGAAACTCATGCTCTGAATCTCATGCCCTGAATCTCGTGCCCTGAAACTCCTGCACTGAAACACCTGCCCTGAATCTCATGCCCTGAAACTCATGCCCTGAATCTCATGCCCTGAAACTCCTGCTCTGAAACTCATGCACTGAAACTCATGCCCTGAATCACATGCCCTAAAACTCCTGCCCTGAATCATCTGCCCAGAAACTCATGCCCTGAATTACATGCCCTGAAATACCTGCCCTGAATCTCATGCCCTGAAACTCATGCCCCGAATCTCGTGCCCTGGTACTCCTGCACTGAAACTCATGCCATGAATCTCATATCCTGAAACTCACGCCCTGAATTACATGCCCTGAAACTCCTGCCCTGAAACTCATGCCCTGAAACTCATGCCCTGAAACTCATGCCCTGAATCTCCTGTCCTAAAAATCATGCCCTGAATCTCATGCCCTGAAACTCATGCCCTGAATCTCATGCCCTGAAACTCCTGCGCTCAAACTCATGCACTGAAACTCATGCCCTGAATCTCATGCCTTGAAACTCCTGCCCTCAAACTCATGCACTGAAACTCATGCCCTGAATCTCATGCCCTGAAACACCTGCACTGAAACTCATGCCATGAATCTCATATCCTGAAACTCACGCCTTGAATCACATGCCCTGAAAGTCCTGCCCTGAAACTCATGCCCTGAAACTCATGCACTGAAACTCATGCCCTGAATCTCATGCCCTGAAACTCGTGCCCTGAAACTCCTGCACTGAAACACCTGCCCTGAATCTCCTGCCCTGAAAATGAAGCCCTGAATCTCATGCTCTAAAACTCTTGCACTTAATCTCATGCCCTCAAGTTCCTGCACTGGAACTCATGCCCTGAATCTCATGCCCTGAAACTCATGCCCTGAACCTCATGCCCTGAAACTCAAGCCCTGAATCTCATGCCCTGAATCTCTAGCCCTAAATCACATACCCTGAAACTCCTGCCCTGAAACTCATGCACTGAAACTCATGCCCTGAATCACATGCCCTAAAACTCCTGCCCTGAATCATCTGCCCAGAAACTCATGCCCTGAATCTCATGCCCTGAAACTCCTGCTCTGAAACTCATGCACTGAAACTCATGCCCTGAATCACATGCCCTAAAACTCCTGCCCTGAATCATCTGCCCAGAAACTCATGCCCGGAATTACATGCACTGAAATACCTGCCCTGAATCTCATGCCCTGAAACTCATGCCCTGAATCTCATGCCCTGAAACTCCTGCACTGAAACTCATGCCAGGAATCTCATATCCTGAAACTCACGCCCTGAATTACATGCCCTGAAACTCCTGCCCTGAAACTCATGCCCTGAAACTCATGCCCTGAAACTCATGCCCTGAATCTCCTGTCCTAAAACTCATGCCCTGAATCTCATGCCCTGAATGTCATGCTCTGAAACTCCTGCACTGAAACACCAGCCCTGAATCTCCTGCCCTGAAACTCATGCCCTGAATCTCATGCCCTGAATCTCACGCTCTGAAACTCGTGCACTGAATCTCATGACCTCAAGTTCCTGCACTGAAACTCATGCCCTGAATCTCATGTCCTGAAACTCCTGCCCTGAATCACCTACCCTGAAACTCATGCCCTGAATCTCATGCCCTGAAACTCCTGCACTGAAACTCATGCCATGAATCTCAGATCCTGAAACTCACGCCCTGAATCACATGCCCTGAAACTCCTGCCCTGAAACTCATGCCCTGAAGCTCATGCCCTGAAACTCATGCCCTGAATCTCCTGTCCTGAAACTCATGCCCTGAATCTCCTGCCCTGAATCTCATGCCCTGAAACTCCTGCACCGAAACACCTGCCCTGAATCTCCTGCCCTGAAAATCATGCCCTGAATCTCATGCCCTGAATCTCATGGTCTGAATCACATGCACTAAAACTCCTGCCCTGAATCATCTGCCCAGAAACTCATGCCGTGAATTACATGCCCTGAAATACCTGCCCTGAATCTCATGCCCTGAAACTCACGCCCTGAATCTCATGCCCTGAAACTCCTGCACTGAAACTCATGCCGTGAATCTAATATCCTGAAACTCACGCCCTGAATTACATGCCCTGAAACTCCTGCCCTGAAACTCATGCCCTGAAACTCATGCCCTGAATGTCATGCCCTGAAACTCCTGCACTGAAGCACCTGCCCTGAATCTCCTGCCCTGAAACTCATGCCTTGAATCTCATGCTTTGAAACTCGTGCACTGAATCTCATGACCTCAAGTTCCTGCACTGAAACTCATGCCCTGAATCTCATGTCCTGAAACTCCTGCCCTGAATCACCTACCCTGAAACTCATGCCCTGAATCTCATGCCCTGACACTCCTGCCCTGAAACTCATGCCCTGAAACTCCTGTCCTGAAACTCATGCCCTGAATCTCATGCCCTGAATCTCATGCCCTGAAACTCAAGCCCTGAATCTCATGCCCTGAAACTCATGCCCTGAATCTCCTGTCCTGAAACTCATGCCCTGAATCTCCTGCCCTGAATCTCATGCCCTGAATCACATGCCCTAAAACTCCTGCCCTGAAACTCATGCCCTGAATCTCATGCCCTGAAACTCATGCCCTAAATCACATACCCTGAAACTACTGCCCTGAAACTCATGCACTGAAACTCATGCCCTGAATCACATGCACTAAAATTCCTGCCCTGAATCATCTGCCCAGAAACTCATGCCCTGAATTACATGCCCTGAAATACCTGCCCTGAATCTCATGCCCTGAAACTCATGCCCTGAATCTCATGCCCTGAATCTCATGCTCTGAAACTCGTGCACTGAATCTCATGCCCTCAAGTTCCTGCACTGAAACTCATGCCCTGAATCTCATGCCCTGAAACTCATGCCCTGAACCTCATGCCCTGAAACTCAAGCCCTGAATCTCATGCCCTGAAACTCATGCTCTAAATCACATACCCTGAAACTCCTGCCCTGAAACTCATGCACTGAAACTCATGCCCTGAATCACATGCCCTAAAACTCCTGCCCTGAATCATCTGCCCAGAAACTCATGCCCTGAATTACATGCCCTGAAATACCTGCCCTGAATCTCATGCCCTGAAACTCATGCCCTGAATCTCATGCCCTGAAACTCCTGCCCTCAAACTCATGCACTGAAACTCATGCCCTGAATTTTGTGCCTTGAAACTCCTGCCCTCAAACTCATGCACTGAAACTCATGCCCTGAATCTCATGCCCTGAAACACCTGCAATGAAACTCATGCCATGAATCTCATATCCTGAAACTCACGCCTTGAATCACATGCCCTGAAACTCCTGCCCTGAAACTCATGCCCTGAAACTCATGCCCTGAAACTCATGCTCTGAATCTCATGCCCTGAATCTCGTGCCCTGAAACTCCTGCACTGAAACACCTGCCCTGAATCTCATGCCCTGAAACTCATGCCCTGAATCTCATGCCCTGAAACTCCTGCTCTGAAACGCATGCACTGAAACTCATGCCCTGAATCACATGCCCTAAAACTCCTGCCCTGAATCATCTGCCCAGAAACTCATGCCCTGAATTACATGCCCTGAAATACCTGCCCTGAATCTCATGCCCTGAAACTCATGCCCCGAATCTCGTGCCCTGGTACTCCTGCACTGAAACTCATGCCATGAATCTCATATCCTGAAACTCACGCCCTGAATTACATGCCCTGAAACTCCTGCCCTGAAACTCATGCCCTGAAACTCATGCCCTGAAACTCATGCCCTGAATCTCCTGTCCTAAAAATCATGCCCTGAATATCATGCCCTGAAACTCATGCCCTGAATCTCATGCCCTGAAACTCCTGCGCTCAAACTCATGCACTGAAACTCATGCCCTGAATCTCATGCCTTGAAACTCCTGCCCTGAAACTCATGCACTGAAACTCATGCCCTGAATCTCATGCCCTGAATCTCATGCCCTGAAACTCCTGCACTGAAACTCATGCCATGAATCTAATATCCTGAAACTCACGCCCTGAATTACATGCCCTGAAACTCCTGCCCTGAAACACATGCCCTGAAACTCATGCCCTGAATCTCATGCCCTGAAACTCCTGCACTGAAGCACCTGCCCTGAATCTCCTGCCCTGAAACTCATGCCCTGAATCTCATGCCCTGAATCTCATGCTTTGAAACTCGTGCACTGAATCTCATGACCTCAAGTTCCTGCACTGAAACTCATGCCCTGAATCTCATGTCCTGAAACTCCTGCCCTGAATCACCTACCCTGAAACTCATGCCCTGAATCTCATGCCCTGAAACTCCTGCCCTGAAACTCATGCCCTGAAACTCCTGTCCTGAAACTCATGCCCTGAATCTCATGCCCTGAATCTCATGCCCTGAAACTCAAGCCCTGAATCTCATGCCCTGAAACTCATGCCCTAATTCACATACCCTGAAACTCCTGCCCTGAAACTCATGCACTCAAACTCATGCCCTGAATCATATGCCCTAAAACTCCTGCCCTGAAACTCATGCCCTGAATCTCATGCCCTGAAACTCATGCCCTAAATCACATACCCTGAAACTACTGCCCTGAAACTCATGCACTGAAACTCATGCCCTGAATCACATGCACTAAAATTCCTGCCCTGAATCATCTGCCCAGAAACTCATGCCCTGAATTACATGCCCTGAAATACCTGCCCTGAATCTCATGCCCTGAAACTCATGCCCTGAATCTCATGCCCTGAATCTCATGCTCTGAAACTCGTGCACTGAATCTCATGCCCTCAAGTTCCTGCACTGAAACTCATGCCCTGAATCTCATGCCTTGAAACTCATGCCCTGAACCTCATGCCCTGAAACTCAAGCCCTGAATCTCATGCCCTGAAACTCATGCTCTAAATCACATACCCTGAAACTCCTGCCCTGAACCTCATGCACTGAAACTCATGCCCTGAATCACATGCCCTAAAACTCCTGCCCTGAATCATCTGCCCAGAAACTCATGCCTGAATTACATGCCCTGAAATACCTGCCCTGAATCTCATGCCCTGAAACTCATGCCCTGAATCTCATGCCCTGAAACTCCTGCCCTCAAACTCATGCACTGAAACTCATGCCCTGAATCTCATGCCTTGAAACTCCTGCCCTCAAACTCATGCACTGAAACTCATGCCCTGAATCTCATGCCCTGAAAACACCTGCAATGAAACTCATGCCATGAATCTCATATCCTGAAACTCACGCCTTGAATCACGTGCCCTGAAATACCTGCCCTGAATCTCATGCCCTGAAACTCATGCCCCGAATCTCGTGCCCTGGTACTCCTGCACTGAAACTCATGCCATGAATCTCATATCCTGAAACTCACGCCCTGAATTACATGCCCTGAAACTCCTGCCCTGAAACTCATGCCCTGAAACTCATGCCCTGAAACTCATGCCCTGAAACTCATGCCCTGAATCTCCTGTCCTAAAAATCATGCCCTGAATCTCATGCCCTGAAACTCATGCCCTGAATCTCATGCCCTGAATCTCGTGCCCTGAAACTCCTGCACTGAAACACCTGCCCTGAATCTCCTGCCCTGAAAATGAAGCCCTGAATCTCATGCTCTAAAACTCGTGCACTGAATCTCATGCCCTCAATTAACTGCACTGAAACTCATGCCCTGAATCTCATGCCCTGAAACTCATGCCCTGAACCTCATGCCCTGAACCTCAAGCCCTGAATCTTATGCCCTGAAACTCTTGCCCTAAATCACATACCCTGAAACCCCTGCCCTGAAACTCATGCACTGAAACTCATGCCCTGAATCACATGTCCTAAAACTCCTGCCTTGAATCATCTGCTCAGAAACTCATGCCCTGAATTACATGCCCTGAAATACCTGCCCTGAATCTCATGCCCTGAAACTCATGCCCTGAATCTCATGCCCTGAAACTCCTGCACTGAAACTCATGCACTGAAACTCATGCCCTGAATCACATGCCCTAAAACTCCTGCCCTGAATCATCTGCCCAGAAACTCATGCCGTGAATTACATGCCCTGAAATACCTGCCCTGAATCTCATGCCCTGAAACTCACGCCCTGAATCTCATGCCCTGAAACTCCTGCACTGAAACTCATGCCATGAATCTAATATCCTGAAACTCACGCCCTGAATTACATGCCCTGAAACTCCTGCCCTGAAACTCATGCCCTGAAACTCCTGCACTGAAGCACCTGCCCTGAATCTCCTGCCCTGAAACTCATGCCCTGAATCTCATGCTTTTGAAACTCGTGCACTGAATCTCATGACCTCAAGTTCCTGCACTGAAACTCATGCCCTGAATCTCATGTCCTGAAACTCCTGCCCTGAATCACCTACCCTGAAACTCATGCCCTGAATCTCATGCCCTGAAACTCCTGCTCTGAAACTCATGCCTGAATTACATGCACTGAAATACCTGCCCTGAATCTCATGCCCTGAAACTCATGCCCTGAATCTCATGCCCTGAAACACCTGCACTGAAACTCATGCCAGGAATCTCATATCCTGAAACTCACGCCCTGAATTACATGCCCTGAAACTCCAGCCCTGAAACTCATGCCCTGAAACTCATGCCCTGAACTCATGCCCTGAATCTCCTGTCCTAAAACTCATGCCCTGAATCTCATGCCCTGAATCTCATGCTCTGAAACTCCTGCACTGAAACACCAGCCCTGAATCTCCTGCCCTGAAACTCATGCCCTGCATCTCATGCCCTGACTCTCACGCTCTGAAACTCGTGCACTGAATCTCATGACCTCAAGTTCCTGCACTGAAACTCATGCCCTGAATCTCATGTCCTGAAACTCCTGCCCTGAATCACCTACCCTGAAACTCATGCCCTGAATCTCATGCCCTGAAACTCCTGCACTGAAACTCATGCCATGAATCTCAGATCCTGAAACTCACGCCCTGAATCACATGCCCTGAAACTCCTGCCCTGAAACTCATGCCCTGAAACTCATGCCCTGAAACTCATGCCCTGAATCTCCTGTCCTGAAACTCATGCCCTGAATCTCCTGCCCTGAATCTCATGCCCTGAAACTCCTGCACCGAAACACCTGCCCTGAATCTCCTGCCCTGAAAATCATGCCCTGAATCTCATGCCCTGAATCTCATGGTCTGAAACTCATGCCCTGAATCTCATGCCCTCAAGTTCCTGCACTGAAATTCATGCCCTGAATCTCATGACCTGAAACTCATGCCCTGAACCTCATGCCCTGAAACTCAAGCCCTGAATCTCATGCCCTGAAACTCATGCCCTAAATCACATACCCTAAAACTCCTGCCCTGAAACTCATGCACTCAATCTCATGCCCTGAATCACATGCCCTAAAACTCCTGCCCTGAAACTCATGCCCTGAAACTCATGCCCTGAACTTCATGCCCTGAAACTCAAGCCCTGAATCTCATGCCCTGAAAACTCATGCCATAAATCACATACCCTGAAACTACTGCCCTGAGACTCATGCACTGAAACTCATGCCCTGAATCACATGCCCTAAAATTCCTGCCCTGAATCATCTGACAGAAACTCATGCCCTGAATTACATGCCCTGAAATACCTGCCTTGAATCTCATGCCCTGAAACTCATGCCCTGAATCTCATGCCCTGAATCTCATGCCCTGAAACTCCTGCACTGAAACACCTGCCCTGAATCTCCTGCCTTGAAGATCATGCCCTGAATCTCATGCCCTGAATCTCATGCTCTGAAACTCGTGCACTGAATCACATCCCCTCAAGTTCCTGCACTGAAACTCATGCCCTGAATCTCATGCCCTGAAACTCATGCCCTGAACCTCATGCCCTGAAACTCAAGCCCTGAATCTCATTCCCTGAAACTCATGCCCTAAATCACATACCCTGAAACTCCTGCATTGAAACTCATGCACTGAAACTCATGCCATGAATCTCATGCCCTGAAACACCTGTACTGAAACTCATGCCATGAATCTCATATCCTGAAATTCACGCCTTGAATCACATGCCCTGAAACTCCTGCCCTGAAACTCATGCCCTGAAACTCATGCCCTGAAACTCATGCCCTGAATCTCATGCCCTGAATCTCGTGCCCTAAACTCCTGCACTGAAACACCTGCCCTGAATCTCCTGCCGGGAAAATAAAGCCCTGAATCTCATGCTCTAAAACTCGTGCACTGAATCTCATGCCCTCAAGTTCCTGCACTGAAACTCATGCTCTGAATCTCATGCCCTGAAACTCATGCACTGAAATTCAAGCCCTGAATCTCATGCTGCCCTGATTCTTCTCTGCCAGAAACTCATGCCCTGAATTACATGCCCTGAAAAACCTGCCCTGAATCTCATGCCCTGAAACCCATGCCCTGAATCTCATGCCCTGAAAGTCCTGCACTGAAACTCATGCACTGAAACTCATGCCCTGAATCACATGCCTAAAACTCCTGCCCTGAATCATCTGCCCAGAAACTCATGCCCTGAATTACATGCCCTGAAATTCCTGCCCTGAATCTCATGCCCTGAAACTCATGCCCTGAATCTCATGCCCTGAAACTCCTGCCCTCAAGCTCATGCAGTGAAACTCAAGCCCTGAATTTCATGCCTTGAAACTCCTGTCCTGAATCTCATGCCCTGAAAACTCATGCCCTGAATCTCATGCCCTGAAACTCCTGCACTGAAACTCATGCCATGAATCTCATATCCTGAAACTCCACGCCCTGAATTACATACCCTGAAACTCCTGCCTTGAAACGCATGCCCTGAAAATCATTCCCTGAATCTCCTGTCCTAAAACTCATGCCCTGAATCTCATGCCCTGAAATTCCTGCACTGAAAACACCTGCCCTGAATCTCCTGCCCTGAAACTCATGCCCAGAATCTCATGCCCAGAATCTCATGCTCTGAAACTCGTGCACTGAATCTCATGCCCTCAAGTTCCTGCACTGAAACTCATGCCCTGAATCTCATGCCCTGAACCTCATGCCCTGAAACTCAAGCCCTGAATCTCATGCCCTGAAACTCATGCCCTAAATCACATACCCTGAAACTCCTGCCCTGAAACTCATGCACTGAATCTCATGCCCTGATCCACATGCCCTAAAACTAATGCCCTGAATCATCTGCCCAGAAAACTCATGCCCTGAATTACATGCCCTGAAATACCTGCCCTGAATCTCATGCCCTGAAGCTCATGCCCTGAATCTCATGCCTGAAACTCCTGCCCTCAAACTCATGCACTGAAACTCATGCCCTGAATCTCATGCCTTGAAGCTCCTGCCCCCAAATTCATGTACTGAAACTCATGCCTGAATCTCATGCCCTGAAACACCTGCACTGAATCTCATGCCCTGAAACTCATGCCCTGAATCTCATGCCCTGAATCTCGTGCCCTGAAACTCCTGCACTGAAACACCTGCCCTGAATCTCCTGCCCTGAAAATGAAGCCCTGAATCTCATGCTCTAAAACTCGTGCACTGAATCTCATGCCCTCAATTAACTGCACTGAAACTCATGCCCCTGAATCTCATGCCCTGAAACCTCATGCCCTGAACCTCATGCCCTGAACCTCAAGCCCTGAATCTTATGCCCTGAAACTCTTGCCCTAAATCACATACCCTGAAACCCCTGCCCTGAAACTCATGCACTGAAACTCATGCCCTGAATCACATGCCCTAAAACTCCTGCCTTGAATCATCTGCTCAGAAACTCATGCCCTGAATTACATGCCCTGAAATACCTGCCCTGAATCTCATGCCCTGAAACTCATGCCCTGAATCTCATGCCCTGAAACTCCTGCACTGAAACTCATGCACTGAAACTCATTACCATGAATCACATGCCCTAAAACTCCTGCCCTGAATCATCTGCCCAGAAACTCATGCCGTGAATTTACATGCCCTGAAATACCTGCCCTGAATCTCATGCCCTGAAACTCACGCCCTGAATCTCATGCCCTGAAACTCCTGCACTGAAACTCATGCCATGAATCTAATATCCTGAAACTCACGCCCTGAATTACATGCCCTGAACTCCTGCCCTGAAACTCATGCCCTGAAACTCATGCCCTGAATCTCATGCCTGAAACTCATGCCCTGAATCTCATGCTTTGAAACTAGTTGCACTGAATCTCATGACCTCAAGGTTCCTGCACTGAAACTCATGCTCTGAATCTCATGTCCCTGAAACTCCCTGCCCTGAATCACCTACCCTGAAACTCATGCCCTGAATCTCATGCACTGAAACTCCTGCCCTGAAACTCATGCCCTGAAACTCCTGTCCTGAAACTCATGCCCTGAATCTCATGCCCTGAATCTCATGCCCTGAAACTCAAGCCCTGAATCTCATGCCCTGAAACTCATGCCATAATTCACATACCCTGAAAACTCCTGCCCTGAAACTCATGCACTCAAACTCATGCCCTGAATCACATGCCCTAAAACTCCTGCCTGAAACTCATGCCCTGAATCTCATGCCCTGAAACTCATGCCCTAAATCACATACCCTGAAACTACTGCCCTGAAACTCATGCACTGAAACTCATGCCCTGAATCACATGCACTAAAATTCCTGCCCTGAATCATCTGCCCAGAAACTCATGCCCTGAATTACATGCCCTGAAATACCTGCCCTGAATCTCATGCCCTGAACTCATGCCCTGAATCTCATGCCCTGAATCTCATGCTCTGAAACTCGTGCACTGAATCTCATGCCCTCAAGTTCCTGCACTGAAACTCATGCCCTGAATCTGATGCCCTGAAACTCATGCCCTGAACCTCATGCGCTGAAAACTCAAGCCCTGAATCTCATGCCCTGAAACTCATGCTCTAAATCCACATACCCTGAAACTCCTGCCCTGAAACTCATGCCCTGAATCACATGCCCTAAACTCCTGCCCTGAATCATCTGCCCAGAAACTCATGCCCTGAATTACATGCCCTGAAATACCTGCCCTGAATCTCATGCCCTGAAACTCATGCCCTGAATCTCATGCCCTGAAACTCCTGCCCTCAAACTCATGCACTGAAACTCATGCCCTGAATCTCATGCCTTGAAACTCCTGCCCTCAAACTCATGCACTGAAACTCATGCCCTGAATCTCATGCCCTGAAACACCTGCAATGAAACTCATGCCATGAATCTCATATCCTGAAACTCACGCCTTGAATCACATGCCCTGAAACTCCTGCCCTGAAACTCATGCCCTCAAACTCATGCCCTGAAACTCATGCTCTGAATCTCATGCCCTGAATCTCGTGCCCTGAAACTCCTGCACTGAAACACCTGCCCTGAATCTCATGCCCTGAAACTCATGCCCTGAATCTCATGCCCTGAAACTCCTGCTCTGAAACGCATGCACTGAAACTCATGCCCTGAATCACATGCCCTAAAACTCCTGCCCTGAATCATCTGCCCAGAAACTCATGCCCTGAATTACATGCCCTGAAATAACTGCCCTGAATCTCATGCCCTGAAACTCATGCCCCGAATCTCGTGCCCTGGTACTCCTGCACTGAAACTCATGCCATGAATCTCATATCCTGAAACTCACGCCATGAATTACATGCCCTGAAACTCCTGCCCTGAAACTCATGCCCTGAAACTCATGCCCTGAAACTCATGCCCTGAATCTCCTGTCCTAAAAATCATGCCCTGAATCTCATGCCCTGAAACTCATGCCCTGAATCTCATGCCCTGAAACTCCTGCGCTCAAGCTCATGCACTGAAACTCATGCCCTGAATCTCATGCCTTGAAACTCCTGCCCTCAAACTCATGCACTGAAACTCATGCCCTGAATCTCATGCCCTGAAACACCTGCAATGAAACTCATGCCATGAATCTCATATCCTGAAACTCACGCCTTGAATCACATGCCCTGAAACTCCTGCCCTGAAACTCATGCCCTGAAACTCATGCCCTGAAACTCATGCTCTGAATCTCATGCCCTGAATCTCGTGCCCTGAAACTCCTGCACTGAAACACCTGCCCTGAATCTCATGCCCTGAAACTCATGCCCTGAATCTCATGCCCTGAAACTCCTGCTCTGAAACGCATGCACTGAAACTCATGCCCTGAATCACATGCCCTAAAACTCCTGCCCTGAATCATCTGCCCAGAAACTCATGCCCTGAATTACATGCCCTGAAATACCTGCCCTGAATCTCATGCCCTGAAACTCATGCCCCGAATCTCGTGCCCTGGTACTCCTGCACTGAAACTCATGCCATGAATCTCATATCCTGAAACTCACGCCCTGAATTACATGCCCTGAAACTCCTGCCCTGAAACTCATGCCCTGAAACTCATGCCCTGAAACTCATGCCCTGAATCTCCTGTCCTAAAAATCATGCCCTGAATCTCATGCCCTGAAACTCATGCCCTGAATCTCATGCCCTGAAACTCCTGCGCTCAAACTCATGCACTGAAACTCATGCCCTGAATCTCATGCCTTGAAACTCCTGCCCTCAAACTCATGCACTGAAACTCATGCCCTGAATCTCATGCCCTGAAACAGCTGCACTGAAACTCATGCCATGAATCTCATATCCTGAAACTCACGCCTTGAATCACATGCCCTGAAAGTCCTGCCCTGAAACTCATGCCCTGAAACTCATGCACTGAAACTCATGCCCTGAATCTCATGCCCTGAAACTCGTGCCCTGAAACTCCTGCACTGAAACACCTGCCCTGAATCTCCTGCCCTGAAAATGAAGCCCTGAATCTCATGCTCTAAAACTCTTGCACTGAATCTCATGCCCTCAAGTTCCTGCACTGGAACTCATGCCTTGAATCTCATGCCCTGAAACTCATGCCCTGAACCTCATGCCCTGAAACTCAAGCCCTGAATCTCATGCCCTGAATCTCTTGCCCTAAATCACATACCCTGAAACTCCTGCCCTGAAACTCATGCACTGAAACTCATGCCCTGAATCACATGCCCTAAAACTCCTGCCCTGAATCATCTGCCCAGAAACTCATGCCCTGAATCTCATGCCCTGAAACTCCTGCTCTGAAACTCATGCACTGAAACTCATGCCCTGAATCACATGCCCTAAAACTCCTGCCCTGAATCATCTGCCCAGAAACTCATGCCCTGAATTACATGCACTGAAATACCTGCCCTGAATCTCATGCCCTGAAACTCATGCCCTGAATCTCATGCCCTGAAACTCCTGCACTGAAACTCATGCCAGGAATCTCATATCCTGAAACTCACGCCCTGAATTACATGCCCTGAAACTCCTGCCCTGAAACTCATGCCCTGAAACTCATGCCCTGAAACTCATGCCCTGAATCTCCTGTCCTAAAACTCATGCCCTGAATCTCATGCCCTGAATCTCATGCTCTGAAACTCCTGCACTGAAACACCAGCCCTGAATCTCTTGCCCTGAAACTCATGCCCTGAATCTCATGCCCTGAATCTCACGCTCTGAAACTCGTGCACTGAATCTCATGACCTCAAGTTCCTGCACTGAAACTCATGCCCTGAATCTCATGTCCTGAAACTCCTGCCCTGAATCACCTACCCTGAAACTCATGCCCTGAATCTCATGCCCTGAAACTCCTGCACTGAAACTCATGCCATGAATCTCAGATCCTGAAACTCACGCCCTGAATCTCATGCCCTGAAACTCATGCCCTAAATCACATACCCTGAAACTCCTGCCCTGAAACTCATGCACTGAATCTCATGCCCTGATCCACATGCCCTAAAACTAATGCCCTGAATCATCTGCCCAGAAACTCATGCCCTGAATTACATGCCCTGAAATACCTGCCCTGAATCTCATGCCCTGAAGCTCATGCCCTGAATCTCATGCCCTGAAACTCCTGCCCTCAAACTCATGCACTGAAACTCATGCCCTGAATCTCATGCCTTGAAACTCCTGCCCCCAAATTCATGTACTGAAACTTATGCCCTGAATCTCATGCCCTGAAACACCTGCACTGAATCTCATGCCCTGAAACTCATGCCCTGAATCTCATGCCCTGAATCTCGTGCCCTGAAACTCCTGCACTGAAACACCTGCCCTGAATCTCCTGCCCTGAAAATGAAGCCCTGAATCTCATGCTCTAAAACTCGTGCACTGAATCTCATGCCCTCAATTAACTGCACTGAAACTCATGCCCTGAATCTCATGCCCTGAAACTCATGCCCTGAACCTCATGCCCTGAACCTCAAGCCCTGAATCTTATGCCCTGAAACTCTTGCCCTAAATCACATACCCTGAAACCCCTGCCCTGAAACTCATGCACTGAAACTCATGCCCTGAATCACATGCCCTAAAACTCCTGCCTTGAATCATCTGCTCAGAAACTCATGCCCTGAATTACATGCCCTGAAATACCTGCCCTGAATCTCATGCCCTGAAACTCATGCCCTGAATCTCATGCCCTGAAACTCCTGCACTGAAACTCATGCACTGAAACTCATGCCCTGAATCACATGCCCTAAAACTCCTGCCCTGAATCATCTGCCCAGAAACTCATGCCGTGAATTACATGCCCTGAAATACCTGCCCTGAATCTCATGCCCTGAAACTCACGCCCTGAATCTCATGCCCTGAAACTCCTGCACTGAAACTCATGCCATGAATCTAATATCCTGAAACTCACGCCCTGAATTACATGCCCTGAAACTCCTGCCCTGAAACTCATGCCCTGAAACTCATGCCCTGAATCTCATGCCCTGAAACTCCTGCACTGAAGCACCTGCCCTGAATCTCCTGCCCTGAAACTCATGCCCTGAATCTCATGCTTTGAAACTAGTGCACTGAATCTCATGACCTCAAGTTCCTGCACTGAAACTCATGCTCTGAATCTCATGTCCTGAAACTCCTGCCCTGAATCACCTACCCTGAAACTCATGCCCTGAATCTCATGCCCTGAAACTCCTGCCCTGAAACTCATGCCCTGAAACTCCTGTCCTGAAACTCATGCCCTGAATCTCATGCCCTGAATCTCATGCCCTGAAACTCAAGCCCTGAATCTCATGCCCTGAAACTCATGCCCTAATTCACATACCCTGAAACTCCTGCCCTGAAACTCATGCACTCAAACTCATGCCCTGAATCACATGCCCTAAAACTCCTGCCCTGAAACTCATGCCCTGAATCTCATGCCCTGAAACTCATGCCCTAAATCACATACCCTGAAACTACTGCCCTGAAACTCATGCACTGAAACTCATGCCCTGAATCACATGCACTAAAATTCCTGCCCTGAATCATCTGCCCAGAAACTCATGCCCTGAATTACATGCCCTGAAATACCTGCCCTGAATCTCATGCCCTGAAACTCATGCCCTGAATCTCATGCCCTGAATCTCATGCTCTGAAACTCGTGCACTGAATCTCATGCCCTCAAGTTCCTGCACTGAAACTCATGCCCTGAATCTCATGCCCTGAAACTCATGCCCTGAACCTCATGCGCTGAAACTCAAGCCCTGAATCTCATGCCCTGAAACTCATGGTCTAAATCACATACCCTGAAACTCCTGCCCTGAAACTCATGCACTGAAACTCATGCCCTGAATCACATGCCTTAAAACTCCTGCCCTCAATCATCTGCCCAGAAACTCATGCCCTGAATTACATGCCCTGAAATACCTGCCCTGAATCTCATGCCCTGAAACTCATGCCCTGAATCTCATGCCCTGAAACTCCTGCCCTCAAACTCATGCACTGAAACTCATGCCCTGAATCTCATGCCTTGAAACTCCTGCCCTCAAACTCATGCACTGAAACTCATGCCCTGAATCTCATGCCCTGAAACACCTGCAATGAAACTCATGCCATGAATCTCATATCCTGAAACTCACGCCTTGAATCACATGCCCTGAAACTCCTGCCCTGAAACTCATGCCCTGAAACTCATGCCCTGAAACTCATGCTCTGAATCTCATGCCCTGAATCTCGTGCCCTGAAACTGCTGCACTGAAACACCTGCCCTGAATCTCATGCCCTGAAACTCATGCCCTGAATCTCATGCCCTGAAACTCCTGCTCTGAAACGCATGCACTGAAACTCATGCCCTGAATCACATGCCCTAAAACTCCTGCCCTGAATCATCTGCCCAGAAACTCATGCCCTGAATTACATGCCCTGAAATACCTGCCCTGAATCTCATGCCCTGAAACCCATGCCCCGAATCTCGTGCCCTGGTACTCCTGCACTGAAACTCATGCCATGAATCTCATATCCTGAAACTCACGCCCTGAATTACATGCCCTGAAACTCCTGCCCTGAAATTCATGCCCTGAAACTCATGCCCTGAAACTCATGCCCTGAATCTCCTGTCCTAAAAATCATGCCCTGAATCTCATGCCCTGAAACTCATGCCCTGAATCTCATGCCCTGAAACTCCTGCGCTCAAACTCATGCACTGAAACTCATGCCCTGAATCTCATGCCTTGAAACTCCTGCCCTCAAACTCATGCACTGAAACTCATGCCCTGAATCTCATGCCCTGAAACACCTGCAATGAAACTCATGCCATGAATCTCATATCCTGAAACTCACGCCTTGAATCACATGCCCTGAAACTCCTGCCCTGAAACTCATGCCCTGAAACTCATGCCCTGAAACTCATGCTCTGAATCTCATGCCCTGAATCTCGTGCCCTGAAACTCCTGCACTAAAACACCTGCCCTGAATCTCATGCCCTGAAACTCATGCCCCGAATCTCGTGCCCTGGTACTCCTGCACTGAAACTCATGCCATGAATCTCATATCCTGAAACTCACGCCCTGAATTACATGCCCTGAAACTCCTGCCCTGAAACTCATGCCCTGAAACTCATGCCCTGAAACTCATGCCCTGAATCTCCTGTCCTAAAAATCATGCCCTGAATCTCATGCCCTGAAACTCATGCCCTGAATCTCATGCCCTGAAACTCCTGCGCTCAAACTCATGCACTGAAACTCATGCCCTGAATCTCATGCCTTGAAACTCCTGCCCTCAAACTCATGCACTGAAACTCATGCCCTGAATCTCATGCCCTGAAACAGCTGCACTGAAACTCATGCCATGAATCTCATATCCTGAAACTCACGCCTTGAATCACATGCCCTGAAAGTCCTGCCCTGAAACTCATGCCCTGAAACTCATGCACTGAAACTCATGCCCTGAATCTCATGCCCTGAAACTCGTGCCCTGAAACGCCTGCACTGAAACACCTGCCCTGAATCTCCTGCCCTGAAAATGAAGCCCTGAATCTCATGCTCTAAAACTCTTGCACTGAATCTCATGCCCTCAAGTTCCTGCACTGGAACTCATGCCCTGAATCTCATGCCCTGAAACTCATGCCCTGAACCTCATGCCCTGAAACTCAAGCCCTGAATCTCATGCCCTGAATCTCTTGCCCTAAATCACATACCCTGAAACTCCTGCCCTGAAACTCATGCACTGAAACTCATGCCCTGAATCACATGCCCTAAAACTCCTGCCCTGAATCATCTGCCCAGAAACTCATGCCCTGAATCTCATGCCCTGAAACTCCTGCTCTGAAACTCATGCACTGAAACTCATGCCCTGAATTACATGCCCTAAAACTCCTGCCCTGAATCATCTGCCCAGAAACTCATGCCCTGAATTACATGCACTGAAATACCTGCCCTGAATCTCATGCCCTGAAACTCATGCCCTGAATCTCATGCCCTGAAACTCCTGCACTGAAACTCATGCCAGGAATCTCATATCCTGAAACTCACGGCCTGAATTACATGCCCTGAAACTCCTGCCCTGAAACTCATGCCCTGAAACTCATGCCCTGAAACTCATGCCCTGAATCTCCTGTCCTAAAACTCATGCCCTGAATCTCATGCCATGAATCTCATGCCCTGAAACTCCTGCACTGAAACACCAGCCCTGAATCTCCTGCCCTGAAACTCATGCCCTGAATCTCATGCCCTGAATCTCACGCTCTGAAACTCGTGCACTGAATCTCATGACCTCAAGTTCCTGCACTGAAACTCATGCCCTGAATCTCATGTCCTGAAACTCCTGCCCTGAATCACCTACCCTGAAACTCATGCCCTGAATCTCATGCCCTGAAACTCCTGCTCTGAAACGCATGCACTGAAACTCATGCCCTGAATCACATGCCCTAAAACTCCTGCCCTGAATCATCTGCCCAGAAACTCATGCCCTGAATTACATGCCCTGAAATACCTGCCCTGAATCTCATGCCCTGAAACCCATGCCCCGAATCTCGTGCCCTGGTACTCCTGCACTGAAACTCATGCCATGAATCTCATATCCTGAAACTCACGCCCTGAATTACATGCCCTGAAACTCCTGCCCTGAAACTCATGCCCTGAAACTCATGCCCTGAAACTCATGCCCTGAATCTCCTGTCCTAAAAATCATGCCCTGAATCTCATGCCCTGAAACTCATGCCCTGAATCTCATGCCCTGAAACTCCTGCGCTCAAACTCATGCACTGAAACTCATGCCCTGAATCTCATGCCTTGAAACTCCTGCCCTCAAACTCATGCACTGAAACTCATGCCCTGAATCTCATGCCCTGAAACACCTGCAATGAAACTCATGCCATGAATCTCATATCCTGAAACTCACGCCTTGAATCACATGCCCTGAAACTCCTGCCCTGAAACTCATGCCCTGAAACTCATGCCCTGAAACTCATGCTCTGAATCTCATGCCCTGAATCTCGTGCCCTGAAACTCCTGCACTGAAACACCTGCCCTGAATCTCATGCCCTGAAACTCATGCCCTGAATCTCATGCCCTGAAACTCCTGCTCTGAAACGCATGCACTGAAACTCATGCCCTGAATCGCATGCCCTAAAACTCCTGCCCTGAATCATCTGCCCAGAAACTCATGCCCTGAATTACATGCCCTGAAATACCTGCCCTGAATCTCATGCCCTGAAACTCATGCCCCGAATCTCGTGCCCTGGTACTCCTGCACTGAAACTCATGCCATGAATCTCATATCCTGAAACTCACGCCCTGAATTACATGCCCTGAAACTCCTGCCCTGAAACTCATGCCCTGAAACTCATGCCCTGAAACTCATGCCCTGAATCTCCTGTCCTAAAAATCATGCCCTGAATCTCATGCCCTGAAACTCATGCCCTGAATCTCATGCCCTGAAACTCCTGCGCTCAAACTCATGCACTGAAACTCATGCCCTGAATCTCATGCCTTGAAACTCCTGCCCTCAAACTCATGCACTGAAACTCATGCCCTGAATCTCATGCCCTGAAACAGCTGCACTGAAACTCATGCCATGAATCTCATATCCTGAAACTCACGCCTTGAATCACATGCCCTGAAAGTCCTGCCCTGAAACTCATGCCCTGAAACTCATGCACTGAAACTCATGCCCTGAATCTCATGCCCTGAAACTCGTGCCCTGAAACGCCTGCACTGAAACACCTGCCCTGAATCTCCTGCCCTGAAAATGAAGCCCTGAATCTCATGCTCTAAAACTCTTGCACTGAATCTCATGCCCTCAAGTTCCTGCACTGGAACTCATGCCCTGAATCTCATGCCCTGAAACTCATGCCCTGAACCTCATGCCCTGAAACTCAAGCCCTGAATCTCATGCCCTGAATCTCTTGCCCTAAATCACATACCCTGAAACTCCTGCCCTGAAACTCATGCACTGAAACTCATGCCCTGAATCACATGCCCTAAAACTCCTGCCCTGAATCATCTGCCCAGAAACTCATGCCCTGAATCTCATGCCCTGAAACTCCTGCTCTGAAACTCATGCACTGAAACTCATGCCCTGAATCACATGCCCTAAAACTCCTGCCCTGAATCATCTGCCCAGAAACTCATGCCCTGAATTACATGCACTGAAATACCTGCCCTGAATCTCATGCCCTGAAACTCATGCCCTGAATCTCATGCCCTGAAACTCCTGCACTGAAACTCATGCCAGGAATCTCATATCCTGAAACTCACGCCCTGAATTACATGCCCTGAAACTCCTGCCCTGAAACTCATGCCCTGAAACTCATGCCCTGAAACTCCTGTCCTAAAACTCATGCCCTGAATCTCATGCCCTGAATCTCATGCTCTGAAACTCCTGCACTGAAACACCAGCCCTGAATCTCCTGCCCTGAAACTCATGCCCTGAATCTCATGCCCTGAATCTCACGCTCTGAAACTCGTGCACTGAATCTCATGACCTCAAGTTCCTGCACTGAAACTCATGCCCTGAATCTCATGTCCTGAAACTCCTGCCCTGAATCACCTACCCTGAAACTCATGCCCTGAATCTCATGCCCTGAAACTCCTGCACTGAAACTCATGCCATGAATCTCAGATCCTGAAACTCACGCCCTGAATCACATGCCCTGAAACTCCTGCCCTGAAACTCATGCCCTGAAACTCATGCCCTGAAACTCATGCCCTGAATCTCCTGTCCTGAAACTCATGCCCTGAATCTCCTGCCCTGAATCTCATGCCCTGAAACTCCTGCACCGAAACACCTGCCCTGAATCTCCTGCCCTGAAAATCATGCCCTGAATCTCATGCCCTGAATCTCATGGTCTGAAACTCATGCCCTGAATCTCATGCCCTCAAGTTCCTGCACTGAAACTCATGCCCTGAATCTCATGACCTGAAACTCATGCCCTGAACCTCATGCCCTGAAACTCAAGCCCTGAATCTCATGCCCTGAAACTCATGCCCTAAATCACATACCCTAAAACTCCTGCCCTGAAACTCATGCACTCAATCTCATGCCCTGAATCACATGCCCTAAAACTCCTGCCCTGAAACTCATGCCCTGAAACTCATGCCCTGAACCTCATGCCCTGAAACTCAAGCCCTGAATCTCATGCCCTGAAACTCATGCCATAAATCACATACCCTGAAACTACTGCCCTGAGACTCATGCACTGAAACTCATGCCCTGAATCACATGCCCTAAAATTCCTGCCCTGAATCATCTGACAGAAACTCATGCCCTGAATTACATGCCCTGAAATACCTGCCTTGAATCTCATGCCCTGAAACTCAAGCCCTGAATCTCATGCCCTGAATCTCATGCCCTGAAACTCCTGCACTGAAACACCTGCCCTGAATCTCCTGCCTTGAAGATCATGCCCTGAATCTCATGCCCTGAATCTCATGCTCTGAAACTCGTGCACTGAATCACATCCCCTCAAGTTCCTGCACTGAAACTCATGCCCTGAATCTCATGCCCTGAAACTCATGCCCTGAGCCTCATGCCCTGAAACTCAAGCCCTGAATCTCATGCCCTGAAACTCATGCCCTAAATCACATACCCTGAAACTCCTGCATTGAAACTCATGCACTGAAACTCATGCCCTGAAACTCCTGCACTGAAACTCATGCCATGAATCTCAGATCCTGAAACTCACGCCCTGAATCACATGCCCTGAAACTCCTGCCCTGAAACTCATGCCCTGAAACTCATGCCCTGAAACTCATGCCCTGAATCTCCTGTCCTGAAACTCATGCCCTGAATCTCCTGCCCTGAATCTCATGCCCTGAAACTCCTGCACCGAAACACCTGCCCTGAATCTCCTGCCCTGAAAATCATGCCCTGAATCTCATGCCCTGAATCTCATGGTCTGAAACTCATGCCCTGAATCTCATGCCCTCAAGTTCCTGCACTGAAACTCATGCCCTGAATCTCATGACCTGAAACTCATGCCCTGAACCTCATGCCCTGAAACTCAAGCCCTGAATCTCATGCCCTGAAACTCATGCCCTAAATCACATTCCCTAAAACTCCTGCCCCGAAACTCATGCACTCAATCTCATGCCCTGAATCACATGCCCTAAAACTCCTGCCCTGAAACTCATGCCCTGAAACTCATGCCCTGAACCTCATGCCCTGAAACTCAAGCCCTGAATCTCATGCCCTGAAACTCATGCCATAAATCACATACCCTGAAACTACTGCCCTGAGACTCATGCACTGAAACTCATGCCCTGAATCACATGCCCTAAAATTCCTGCCCTGAATCATCTGACAGAAACTCATGCCCTGAATTACATGCCCTGAAATACCTGCCTTGAATCTCATGCCCTGAAACTCATGCCCTGAATCTCATGCCCTGAATCTCATGCCCTGAAACTCCTGCACTGAAACACCTGCCCTGAATCTCCTGCCTTGAACATCATGCCCTGAATCTCATGCCCTGAATCTCATGCTCTGAAACTCGTGCACTGAATCACATCCCCTCAAGTTCCTGCACTGAAACTCATGCCCTGAATCTCATGCCCTGAAACTCATGCCCTGAGCCTCATGCCCTGAAACTCAAGCCCTGAATCTCATGCCCTGAAACTCATGCCCTAAATCACATACCCTGAAACTCCTGCATTGAAACTCATGCACTGAAACTCATGCCCTGAATCTCATGCCCTGAAACACCTGCACTGAAACTCATGCCATGAATCTCATATCCTGAAACTCACGCCTTGAATCACATGCCCTGAAACTCCTGCCCTGAAACTCATGCCCTGAAACTCATGCCCTGAAACTCTTGCCCTGAATCTCATGCCCTGAATCTCGTGCCCTGAAACTCCTGCACTGAAACACCTGCCCTTAATCTCCTGCCCTGAAAATGAAGCCGTGAATCTCATGCTCTAAAACTCGTGCCCTGAATCTCATGCCCTCAAGTTCCTGCACTGAAACTCATGCTCTGAATCTCATGCCCTGAAACTCATGCACTGAAATTCAAGCCCTGAATCTCATGCCCTAAAACTCCTGCCCTGAATCTTCTGCCCTGAAACTCATGCACTGAAATTCAAGCCCTGAATCTCATGCCCTAAAACTCCTGCCCTGAATCTTCTGCCCAGAAACTCATGCCCTGAATTACATGCCCTGAGAAACCTGCCCTGAATCTCATGCCCTGAAACTCATGCCCTGAATCTCATGCCCTGAAAGTCCTGCACTGAAACTCATGCACTGAAACTCATGCCCTGAAACTCATGCCCTGAAACTCATGCCCTGAAACTCATGCCCTGAATCTCCTGTCCTAAAAATCATGCCCTGAATCTCATGCCCTGAAACTCATGCCCTGAATCTCATGCCCTGAAACTCCTGCGCTCAAACTCATGCACTGAAACTCATGCCCTGAATCTCATGCCTTGAAACTCCTGCCCTCAAACTCATGCACTGAAACTCATGCCCTGAATCTCATGCCCTGAAACACCTGCACTGAAACTCATGCCATGAATCTCATATCCTGAAACTCACGCCTTGAATCACATGCCCTGAAAGTCCTGCCCTGAAACTCATGCCCTGAAACTCATGCACTGAAACTCATGCCCTGAATCTCATGCCCTGAAACTCGTGCCCTGAAACTCCTGCACTGAAACACCTGCCCTGAATCTCCTGCCCTGAAAATGAAGCCCTGAATCTCATGCTCTAAAACTCTTGCACTGAATCTCATGCCCTCAAGTTCCTGCACTGGAACTCATGCCCTGAATCTCATGCCCTGAAACTCATGCCCTGAACCTCATGCCCTGAAACTCAAGCCCTGAATCTCATGCCCTGAATCTCTTGCCCTAATTCACATACCCTGAAACTCCTGCCCTGAAACTCATGCACTGAAACTCATGCCCTGAATCACATGCCCTAAAACTCCTGCCCTGAATCATCTGCCCAGAAACTCATGCCCTGAATCTCATGCCCTGAAACTCCTGCTCTGAAACTCATGCACTGAAACTCATGCCCTGAATCACATGCCCTAAAACTCCTGCCCTGAATCATCTGCCCAGAAACTCATGCCCTGAATTACATGCACTGAAATACCTGCCCTGAATCTCATGCCCTGAAACTCATGCCCTGAATCTCATGCCCTGAAACTCCTGCACTGAAACTCATGCCAGGAATCTCATATCCTGAAACTCACGCCCTGAATTACATGCCCTGAAACTCCTGCCCTGAAACTCATGCCCTGAAACTCATGCCCTGAAACTCATGCCCTGAATCTCCTGTCCTAAAACTCATGCCCTGAATCTCATGCCCTGAATCTCATGCTCTGAAACTCCTGCACTGAAACACCAGCCCTGAATCTCCTGCCCTGAAACTCATGCCCTGAATCTCATGCCCTGAATCTCACGCTCTGAAACTCGTGCACTGAATCTCATGACCTCAAGTTCCTGCACTGAAACTCATGCCCTGAATCTCATGTCCTGAAACTCCTGCCCTGAATCACCTACCCTGAAACTCATGCCCTGAATCATCTGCCCAGAAACTCATGCCCTGAATTACATGCCCTGAAATACCTGCCCTGAATCTCATGCCCTGAAACTCATGCCCCGAATCTCGTGCCCTGGTACTCCTGCACTGAAACTCATGCCATGAATCTCATATCCTGAAACTCACGCCCTGAATTACATGCCCTGAAACTCCTGCCCTGAAACTCATGCCCTGAAACTCATGCCCTGAAACTCATGCCCTGAATCTCCTGTCCTAAAAATCATGCCCTGTATCTCATGCCCTGAAACTCATGCCCTGAATCTCATGCCCTGAAACTCCTGCGCTCAAACTCATGCACTGAAACTCATGCCCTGAATCTCATGCCTTGAAACTCCTGCCCTCAAACTCATGCACTGAAACTCATGCCCTGAATCTCATGCCTTGAAACACCTGCACTGAAACTCATGCCATGAATCTCATATCCTGAAACTCACGCCTTGAATCACATGCCCTGAAAGTCCTGCCCTGAAACTCATGCCCTGAAACTCATGCACTGAAACTCATGCCCTGAATCTCATGCCCTGAAACTCGTGCCCTGAAACTCCTGCACTGAAACACCTGCCCTGAATCTCCTGCCCTGAAAATGAAGCCCTGAATCTCATGCTCTAAAACTCATGCCCTGAAACTCATGCCCTGAAACTCATGCCCTGAACCTCATGCCCTGAAACTCAAGCCCTGAATCTCATGCCCTGAATCTCTTGCCCTAAATCACATACCCTGAAACTCCTGCCCTGAAACTCATGCACTGAAACTCATGCCCTGAATCACATGCCCTAAAACTCCTGCCCTGAATCATCTGTCCAGAAACTCATGCCCTGAATCTCATGCCCTGAAACTCCTGCTCTGAAACTCATGCACTGAAACTCATGCCCTGAATCACATGCCCTAAAACACCTGCCCTGAATCATCTGCCCAGAAACTCATGCCCTGAATTACATGCCCTGAAATACCTGCCCTGAATCTCATGCCCTGAAACTCATGCCCTGAATCTCATGCCCTGAAACTCCTGCACTGAAACTCATGCCAGGAATCTCATATCCTGAAACTCACGCCCTGAATTACATGCCCTGAAATTCCTGCCCTGAAACTCATGCCCTGAAACTCATGCCCTGAAACTCATGCCCTGAATCTCCTGTCCTAAAACTCATGCCCTGAATCTCATGCCATGAATCTCATGCCCTGAAACTCCTGCACTGAAACACCAGCCCTGAATCTCCTGCCCTGAAACTCATGCCCTGAATCTCATGCCCTGAATCTCACGCTCTGAAACTCGTGCACTGAATCTCATGACCTCAAGTTCCTGCACTGAAACTCATGCCCTGAATCTCATGTCCTGAAACTCCTGCCCTGAATCACCTACCCTGAAACTCATGTCCTGAATCTCATGCCCTGAAACTCCTGCACTGAAACTCATGCCATGAATCTCAGATCCTGAAACTCACGCCCTGAATCACATGCCCTGAAACTCCTGCCCTGAAACTCATGCCCTGAAACTCATGCCCTGAAACTCATGCCCTGAATCTCCTGTCCTGAAACTCATGCCCTGAATCTCCTGCCCTGAATCTCATGCCCTGAAACTCCTGCACCGAAACACCTGCCCTGAATCTCCTGCCCTGAAAATCATGCCCTGAATCTCATGCCCTGAATCTCATGGTCTGAAACTCATGCCCTGAATCTCATGCCCTCAAGTTCCTGCACTGAAACTCATGCCCTGAATCTCATGACCTGAAACTCATGCCCTGAACCTCATGCCCTGAAACTCAAGCCCTGAATCTCATGCCCTGAAACTCATGCCCTAAATCACATACCCTAAAACTCCTGCCCCGAAACTCATGCACTCAATCTCATGCCCTGAATCACATGCCCTAAAACTCCTGCCCTGAAACTCATGCCCTGAAACTCATGCCCTGAACCTCATGCCCTGAAACTCAAGCCCTGAATCTCATGCCCTGAAACTCATGCCATAAATCACATACCCTGAAACTACTGCCCTGAGACTCATGCACTGAAACTCATGCCCTGAATCACATGCCCTAAAATTCCTGCCCTGAATCATCTGACAGAAACTCATGCCCTGAATTACATGCCCTGAAATACCTGCCTTGAATCTCATGCCCTGAAACTCATGCCCTGAATCTCATGCCCTGAATCTCATGCCCTGAAACTCCTGCACTGAAACACCTGCCCTGAATCTCCTGCCTTGAACATCATGCCCTGAATCTCATGCCCTGAATCTCATGCTCTGAAACTCGTGCACTGAATCACATCCCCTCAAGTTCCTGCACTGAAACTCATGCCCTGAATCTCATGCCCTGAAACTCATGCCCTGAGCCTCATGCCCTGAAACTCAAGCCCTGAATCTCATGCCCTGAAACTCATGCCCTA
This sequence comes from Mobula birostris, assembly GCF_030028105.1. Lineage (NCBI taxonomy): Eukaryota > Metazoa > Chordata > Chondrichthyes > Myliobatiformes > Myliobatidae > Mobula > Mobula birostris. The sequence continues at coordinate 37,708 of NW_027275141.1, forward strand.
AATCACATACCCTGAAACTCCTGCATTGAAACTCATGCACTGAAACTCATGCCCTGAATCTCATGCCCTGAAACACCTGCACTGAAACTCATGCCATGAATCTCATATCCTGAAACTCACGCCTTGAATCACATGCCCTGAAACTCCTGCCCTGAAACTCATGCCCTGAAACTCATGCCCTGAAACTCTTGCCCTGAATCTCATGCCCTGAATCTCGTGCCCTGAAACTCCTGCACTGAAACACCTGCCCTGAATCTCCTGCCCTGAAAATGAAGCCGTGAATCTCATGCTCTAAAACTCGTGCCCTGAATCTCATGCCCTCAAGTTCCTGCACTGAAACTCATGCTCTGAATCTCATGCCCTGAAACTCATGCACTGAAATTCAAGCCCTGAATCTCATGCCCTAAAACTCCTGCCCTGAATCTTCTGCCCTGAAACTCATGCACTGAAATTCAAGCCCTGAATCTCATGCCCTAAAACTCCTGCCCTGAATCTTCTGCCCAGAAACTCATGCCCTGAATTACATGCCCTGAGAAACCTGCCCTGAATCTCATGCCCTGAAACTCATGCCCTGAATCTCATGCCCTGAAAGTCCTGCACTGAAACTCATGCACTGAAACTCATGCCCTGAAACTCATGCCCTGAAACTCATGCCCTGAAACTCATGCCCTGAATCTCCTGTCCTAAAAATCATGCCCTGAATCTCATGCCCTGAAACTCATGCCCTGAATCTCATGCCCTGAAACTCCTGCGCTCAAACTCATGCACTGAAACTCATGCCCTGAATCTCATGCCTTGAAACTCCTGCCCTCAAACTCATGCACTGAAACTCATGCCCTGAATCTCATGCCCTGAAACACCTGCACTGAAACTCATGCCATGAATCTCATATCCTGAAACTCACGCCTTGAAACTCATGCACTGAAACTCATGCCCTGAATCTCATGCCCTGAAACTCGTGCCCTGAAACTCCTGCACTGAAACACCTGCCCTGAATCTCCTGCCCTGAAAATGAAGCCCTGAATCTCATGCTCTAAAACTCTTGCACTGAATCTCATGCCCTCAAGTTCCTGCACTGGAACTCATGCCCTGAATCTCATGCCCTGAAACTCATGCCCTGAACCTCATGCCCTGAAACTCAAGCCCTGAATCTCATGCCCTGAATCTCTTGCCCTAATTCACATACCCTGAAACTCCTGCCCTGAAACTCATGCACTGAAACTCATGCCCTGAATCACATGCCCTAAAACTCCTGCCCTGAATCATCTGCCCAGAAACTCATGCCCTGAATCTCATGCCCTGAAACTCCTGCCCTGAAACTCATGCCCTGAAACTCATGCCCTGAAACTCATGCCCTGAATCTCCTGTCCTAAAACTCATGCACTGAATCTCATGCTCTGAATCTCATGCCCTGAAACTCCTGCACTGAAACACCTGCCCTGAATCTCCTGCCCTGAAAATCATACCCTGAATCTCATGCCCTGAATCTCATGCTCTGAAACTCATGCCCTAAATCACATACCCTGAAACTCCTGCCCTGAAACTCATGCACTCAAACTCGTGCCCTGAATCACATGCCCTAAAACTCCTGCCCTGAATCTCATGCCCTGAAACTCATACCCTAAATCACATACCCTGAAACTACTGCCCAGAAAGTCATGCACTGAAACTCATGCCCTGAATCACATGCCCTAAAATTCCTGCCTTGAATCATCTGCCCAGAAACTCATGCCCTGAATTACATGCCCTGAATCACATACCCTAAAATTCCTGCCCTGAATCATCTGCCCAGAAACTCATGCCCTGAACTACATGCCCTGAAATACCTGCCCTGAATCTCATGCCCTGAAACTCATGCCCTGAATCTCATGCCCTGAATCTCATGCCCTGAAACTCATGCCCTGAATCTCATGCCCTGAAACTCCTGCACTCAAACTCATGCACTGAAACTCATGCCCTGAATCACATGCCCTAAAACTCATGCCCTGAATCATCTGCCCAGAAACTCATGCCCTGAATTACATGCCCTGAAATACCTGCCCTGAATCTCATGCCCTGAAACTCATGCCCTGAATCTCATGCCCTGAAACTCCTGCACTGAAACTCATGCCATGAATCTCATATCCTGAAACTCACGCCCTGAATTACATGCCCTGAAACTCCTGCCCTGAAACTCATGCCCTGAAACTCATGCCCTGAATCTCCTGTCCTAAAACTCATGCCCTGAATCTCATGTCCTGAATCTCATGCCCTGAAACTCCTGCACTGAAACACCTGCCCTGAATCTCCTGCCCTGAAACTCATGCCCTGAATCTCATGCCCTGAATCTCACGCTCTGAAACTCGTGCACTGAATCTCATGACCTCAAGTTACTGCAATGAAACTCATGCCCTGAATCTCATGTCCTGAAACTCCTGCACTGAAACACCTGCCCTGAATCTCCTGCCTTGAAAATCATGACCTGAATCTCATGCCCTGAATCTCATGCTCTGAAACTCGTGCACTGAATCTCATGCCCTCAAGTTCCTGCACTGAAACTCATGCCCTGAATCTCATGCCCTGAAACTCATGCCCTGAACCTCATGCCCTGAAACTCCTGCCCTGAATCTCATGCCCTGAAACTCATACCCTAAATCACATACCCTGAAACTACTGCCCAGAAAGTCATGCACTGAAACTCATGCCCTGAATCACATGCCCTAAAATTCCTGCCTTGAATCATCTGCCCAGAAACTCATGCCCTGAATTACATGCCCTGAATCACATACCCTAAAATTCCTGCCCTGAATCATCTGCCCAGAAACTCATGCCCTGAACTACATGCCCTGAAATACCTGCCCTGAATCTCATGCCCTGAAACTCATGCCCTGAATCTCATGCCCTGAATCTCATGCCCTGAAACTCATGCCCTGAATCTCATGCCCTGAAACTCCTGCACTCAAACTCATGCACTGAAACTCATGCCCTGAATCACATGCCCTAAAACTCATGCCCTGAATCATCTGCCCAGAAACTCATGCCCTGAATTACATGCCCTGAAATACCTGCCCTGAATCTCATGCCCTGAAACTCATGCCCTGAATCTCATGCCCTGAAACTCCTGCACTGAAACTCATGCCATGAATCTCATATCCTGAAACTCACGCCCTGAATTACATGCCCTGAAACTCCTGCCCTGAAACTCATGCCCTGAAACTCATGCCCTGAATCTCCTGTCCTAAAACTCATGTCCTGAATCTCATATCCTGAATCTCATGCCCTGAAACTCCTGCACTGAAACACCTGCCCTGAATCTCCTGCCCTGAAACTCATGCCCTGAATCTCATGCCCTGAATCTCACGCTCTGAAACTCATGCCCTGAAACTCATGCCCTCAATCTCCTGTCCTAAAACTCAAGCCCTGAATCTCATGCCCTGAAACTCGTGCCCTGAAACTCCTGCACTGAAACACCTGCCCTGAATATCCTGCCCTGAAAATGAAGCCCTGAATCTCATGCTCTAAAACTCTTGCACGGAATCTCATGCCCTCAAGTTCCTGCACTGAAACTCATGCCCTGAATCTCATGCCCTGAAACTCATGCCCTGAACCTCATGCCCTGAAACTCAAGCCCTGAATCTCATGCCCTGAATCTCTTGCCCTAAATCACATACCCTGAAACTCCTGCCCTGAAACTCATGCACTGAAACTCATGCCCTGAATCACATGCCCTAAAACTCCTGTCCTGAATCATCTGCCCAGAAACTCATGCCCTGAATCTCATGCCCTGAAACTCCTGCTCTGAAACTCATGCACTGAAACTCATGCCCTGAATCACATGCCCTAAAATTCCTGCCCTGAATCATCTGCCCAGAAACTCATGCCCTGAATTACATGCCCTGAAATACCTGCCCTGAATCTCATGCCCTGAAACTCCTGCCCTGAATCTCATGCCCTGAAACTCCTGCACTGAAACTCATGCCATGAATCTCATATCCTGAAACTCACGCCCTGAATTACATGCCCTGAAACTCCTGCCCTGAAACTCATGCCCTGAAACTCATGCCCTGAAACTCATGCCCTGAATCTCCTGTCCTAAAACTCATGCCCTGAATCTCATGCCCTGAATCTCATGCCCTGAAACTCCTGCACTCAAACTCATGCACTGAAACTCATGCCCTGAATCACATGCCCTAAAACTCATGCCCTGAATCATCTGCCCAGAAACTCATGCCCTGAATTACATGCCCTGAAATACCTGCCCTGAATCTCATGCCCTGAAACTCATGCCCTGAATCTCATGCCCTGAAACTCCTGCACTGAAACTCATGCCATGAATCTCATATCCTGAAACTCACGCCCTGAATTACATGCCCTGAAACTCCTGCCCTGAAACTCATGCCCTGAAACTCATGCCCTGAATCTCCTGTCCTAAAACTCATGCCCTGAATCTCATGTCCTGAATCTCATGCCCTGAAACTCCTGCACTGAAACACCTGCCCTGAATCTCCTGCCCTGAAACTCATGCCCTGAATCTCATGCCCTGAATCTCACGCTCTGAAACTCGTGCACTGAATCTCATGACCTCAAGTTACTGCAATGAAACTCATGCCCTGAATCTCATGTCCTGAAACTCCTGCACTGAAACACCTGCCCTGAATCTCCTGCCTTGAAAATCATGACCTGAATCTCATGCCCTGAATCTCATGCTCTGAAACTCGTGCACTGAATCTCATGCCCTCAAGTTCCTGCACTGAAACTCATGCCCTGAATCTCATGCCCTGAAACTCATGCCCTGAACCTCATGCCCTGAAACTCCTGCCCTGAATCTCATGCCCTGAAACTCATACCCTAAATCACATACCCTGAAACTACTGCCCAGAAAGTCATGCACTGAAACTCATGCCCTGAATCACATGCCCTAAAATTCCTGCCTTGAATCATCTGCCCAGAAACTCATGCCCTGAATTACATGCCCTGAATCACATACCCTAAAATTCCTGCCCTGAATCATCTGCCCAGAAACTCATGCCCTGAACTACATGCCCTGAAATACCTGCCCTGAATCTCATGCCCTGAAACTCATGCCCTGAATCTCATGCCCTGAATCTCATGCCCTGAAACTCATGCCCTGAATCTCATGCCCTGAAACTCCTGCACTCAAACTCATGCACTGAAACTCATGCCCTGAATCACATGCCCTAAACCTCATGCCCTGAATCATCTGCCCAGAAACTCATGCCCTGAATTACATGCCCTGAAATACCTGCCCTGAATCTCATGCCCTGAAACTCATGCCCTGAATCTCATGCCCTGAAACTCCTGCACTGAAACTCATGCCATGAATCTCATATCCTGAAACTCACGCCCTGAATTACATGCCCTGAAACTCCTGCCCTGAAACTCATGCCCTGAAACTCATGCCCTGAATCTCCTGTCCTAAAACTCATGCCCTGAATCTCATATCCTGAATCTCATGCCCTGAAACTCCTGCACTGAAACACCTGCCCTGAATCTCCTGCCCTGAAACTCATGCCCTGAATCTCATGCCCTGAATCTCACGCTCTGAAACTCATGCCCTGAAACTCATGCCCTCAATCTCCTGTCCTAAAACTCAAGCCCTGAATCTCATGCCCTGAAACTCGTGCCCTGAAACTCCTGCACTGAAACACCTGCCCTGAATATCCTGCCCTGAAAATGAAGCCCTGAATCTCATGCTCTAAAACTCTTGCACGGAATCTCATGCCCTCAAGTTCCTGCACTGAAACTCATGCCCTGAATCTCATGCCCTGAAACTCATGCCCTGAACCTCATGCCCTGAAACTCAAGCCCTGAATCTCATGCCCTGAATCTCTTGCCCTAAATCACATACCCTGAAACTCCTGCCCTGAAACTCATGCACTGAAACTCATGCCCTGAATCACATGCCCTAAAACTCCTGTCCTGAATCATCTGCCCAGAAACTCATGCCCTGAATCTCATGCCCTGAAACTCCTGCTCTGAAACTCATGCACTGAAACTCATGCCCTGAATCACATGCCCTAAAATTCCTGCCCTGAATCATCTGCCCAGAAACTCATGCCCTGAATTACATGCCCTGAAATACCTGCCCTGAATCTCATGCCCTGAAACTCCTGCCCTGAATCTCATGCCCTGAAACTCCTGCACTGAAACTCATGCCATGAATCTCATATCCTGAAACTCACGCCCTGAATTACATGCCCTGAAACTCCTGCCCTGAAACTCATGCCCTGAAACTCATGCCCTGAAACTCATGCCCTGAATCTCCTGTCCTAAAACTCATGCCCTGAATCTCATGCCCTGAATCTCATGCCCTGAAACTCCTGCACTGAAACACCAGCCCTGAATCTCCTGCCCTGAAACTCATGCCCTGAATCTCACGCTCTGAAACTCGTGCACTGAATCTCATGACCTCAAGTTCCTGCACTGAAACTCATGCCCTGAATCTCATGCCCTGAAACTCCTGCACTGAAACTCATGCCATGAATCTCAGATCCTGAAACTCACGCCCTGAATCACATGCCCTGAAACTCCTGCCCTGAAACTCATGCCCTGAAACTCATGCCCTGAAACTCATGCCCTGAATCTCCTGTCCTGAAACTCATGCCCTGAATCTCCTGCCCTGAATCTCATGCCCTGAAACTCCTGCACCGAAACACCTGCCCTGAATCTCCTGCCCTGAAAATCATGCCCTGAATCTCATGCCCTGAATCTCATGGTCTGAAACTCATGCCCTGAATCTCATGACCTGAAACTCATGCCCTGAACCTCATGCCCTGAAACTCAAGCCCTGAATCTCATGCCCTGAAACTCATGCCCTAAATCACATACCCTAAAACTCCTGCCCTGAAACTCATGCACTCAATCTCATGCCCTGAATCACATGCCCTAAAACTCCTGCCCTGAAACTCATGCCCTGAAACTCATGCCCTGAACCTCATGCCCTGAAACTCAAGCCCTGAATCTCATGCCCTGAAACTCATGCCATAAATCACATACCCTGAAACTACTGCCCTGAGACTCATGCACTGAAATTCATGCCCTGAATCACATGCCCTAAAATTCCTGCCCTGAATCATCTGACAGAAACTCATGCCCTGAATTACATGCCCTGAAATACCTGCCTTGAATCTCATGCCCTGAAACTCATGCCCTGAATCTCATGCCCTGAAACTCCTGCACTGAAACTCATGCCATGAATCTCAGATCCTGAAACTCACGCCCTGAATCACATGCCCTGAAACTCCTGCCCTGAAACTCATGCCCTGAAACTCATGCCCTGAAACTCATGCCCTGAATCTCCTGTCCTGAAACTCATGCCCTGAATCTCCTGCCCTGAATCTCATGCCCTGAAACTCCTGCACCGAAACACCTGACCTGAATCTCCTGCCCTGAAAATCATGCCCTGAATCTCATGCCCTGAATCTCATGGTCTGAAACTCATGCCCTGAATCTCATGCCCTCAAGTTCCTGCACTGAAACTCATGCCCTGAATCTCATGACCTGAAACTCATGCCCTGAACCTCATGCCCTGAAACTCAAGCCCTGAATCTCATGCCCTGAAACTCATGCCCTAAATCACATACCCTAAAACTCCTGCCCCGAAACTCATGCACTCAATCTCATGCCCTGAATCACATGCCCTAAAACTCCTGCCCTGAAACTCATGCCCTGAAACTCATGCCCTGAACCTCATGCCCTGAAACTCAAGCCCTGAATCTCATGCCCTGAAACTCATGCCATAAATCACATACCCTGAAACTACTGCCCTGAGACTCATGCACTGAAACTCATGCCCTGAATCACATGCCCTAAAATTCCTGCCCTGAATCATCTGACAGAAACTCATGCCCTGAATTACATGCCCTGAAATACCTGCCTTGAATCTCATGCCCTGAAACTCATGCCCTGAATCTCATGCCCTGAATCTCATGCCCTGAAACTCCTGCACTGAAACACCTGCCCTGAATCTCCTGCCTTGAACATCATGCCCTGAATCTCATGCCCTGAATCTCATGCTCTGAAACTCGTGCACTGAATCACATCCCCTCAAGTTCCTGCACTGAAACTCATGCCCTGAATCTCATGCCCTGAAACTCATGCCCTGAGCCTCATGCCCTGAAACTCAAGCCCTGAATCTCATGCCCTGAAACTCATGCCCTAAATCACATACCCTGAAACTCCTGCATTGAAACTCATGCACTGAAACTCATGCCCTGAATCTCATGCCCTGAAACACCTGCACTGAAACTCATGCCATGAATCTCATATCCTGAAACTCACGCCTTGAATCACATGCCCTGAAACTCCTGCCCTGAAACTCATGCCCTGAAACTCATGCCCTGAAACTCATGCCCTGAATCTCATGCCCTGAATCTGGTGCCCTGAAACTCCTGCACTGAAACACCTGCCCTGAATCTCCTGCCCTGAAAATGAAGCCGTGAATCTCATGCTCTAAAACTCGTGCCCTGAATCTCATGCCCTCAAGTTCCTGCACTGAAACTCATGCTCTGAATCTCATGCCCTGAAACTCATGCACTGAAATTCAAGCCCTGAATCTCATGCCCTAAAACTCCTGCCCTGAATCTTCTGCCCTGAAACTCATGCACTGAAATTCAAGCCCTGAATCTCATGCCCTAAAACTCCTGCCCTGAATCTTCTGCCCAGAAACTCATGCCCTGAATTACATGCCCTGAGAAACCTGCCCTGAATCTCATGCCCTGAAACTCATGCCCTGAATCTCATGCCCTGAAAGTCCTGCACTGAAACTCATGCACTGAAACTCATGCCCTGAATCACATGCCCTAAAACTCCTGCCCTGAATCATCTGCCCAGAAACTCATGCCCTGAATTACATGCCCTGAAATACCTGCCCTGAATCTCATGCCCTGAAACTCATGCCCTGAATCTCATGCCCTGAAACTCCTGCACTCAAACTCATGCCATGAATCTCATATCCTGAAACTCACGCCCTGAATTACATGCCCTGAAACTCCTGCCCTGAAACTCATGCCCTGAAACTCATGCCCTGAAACTCATGCCCTGAATCTCCTGTCCTAAAACTCATGCCCTGAATCTCATGCTCTGAATCTCATGCCCTGAAACTCCTGCATTGAAACACCTGCCCTGAATCTCCTGCCCTGAAAATCATACCCTGAATCTCATGCCCTGAATCTCATGCTCTGAAACTCATGCCCTAAATCACACACCCTGAAACTCCTGCCCTGAAACTCATGCACTCAAACTCGTGCCCTGAATCACATGCCCTAAAACTCCTGCCCTGAATCTCATGCCCTGAAACTCATACCCTAAATCACATACCATGAAACTACTGCCCAGAAAGTCATGCACTGAAACTCATGCCCTGAATCACATGCCCTAAAATTCCTGCCTTGAATCATCTGCCCAGAAACTCATGCCCTGAATTACATGCCCTGAATCACATACCCTAAAATTCCTGCCCTGAATCATCTGCCCAGAAACTCATGCCCTGAACTACATGCCCTGAAATACCTGCCCTGAATCTCATGCCCTGAAACTCATGCCCTGAATCTCATGCCCTGAATCTCATGCCCTGAAACTCATGCCCTGAATCTCATGCCCTGAAACTCCTGCACTCAAACTCATGCACTGAAACTCATGCCCTGAATCACATGCCCTAAAACTCATGCCCTGAATCATCTGCCCAGAAACTCATGCCCTGAATTACATGCCCTGAAATACCTGCCCTGAATCTCATGCCCTGAAACTCATGCCCTGAATCTCATGCCCTGAAACTCCTGCACTGAAACTCATGCCATGAATCTCATATCCTGAAACTCACGCCCTGAATTACATGCCCTGAAACTCCTGCCCTGAAACTCATGCCCTTAAACTCATGCCCTGAATCTCCTGTCCTAAAACTCATGCCCTGAATCTCATGCCCTGAATCTCATGCCCTGAAACTCCTGCACTGAAACACCTGCCCTGAATCTCCTGCCCTGAAACTCATGCCCTGAATCTCATGCCCTGAATCTCACGCTCTGAAACTCGTGCACTGAATCTCATGACCTCAAGTTACTGCAATGAAACTCATGCCCTGAATCTCATGTCCTGAAACTCCTGCACTGAAACACCTGCCCTGAATCTCCTGCCTTGAAAATCATGACCTGAATCTCATGCCCTGAATCTCATGCTCTGAAACTCGTGCACTGAATCTCATGCCCTCAAGTTCCTGCACTGAAACTCAAGCCCTGAATCTCATGCCCTGAAACTCATGCCCTGAACCTCATGCCCTGAAACTCAAGCCCTGAATCTCATGCCCTGAAACTCATGCCCTAAATCACATACCCTGAAACTCCTGCCCTGAAACTCATGCACTGAAACTCATGCCCTGAATCACATGCCCTAAAACTCATGCCCTGAATCATCTGCCCAGAAACTCATGCCCTGAATTACATGCCCTGAAATACCTGCCCTGAATCTCATGCCCTGAAACTCGTGCCTTGAAACTCCTGCACTGAAACACCTGCCCTGAATATCCTGCCCTGAAAATGAAGCCCTGAATCTCATGCTCTAAAACTCTTGCACGGAATCTCATGCCCTCAAGTTCCTGCACTGAAACTCATGCCCTGAATCTCATGCCCTGAAACTCATGCCGTGAACCTCATGCCCTGAAACTCAAGCCCTGAATCTCATGCCCTGAATCTCTTGCCCTAAATCACATACCCTGAAACTCCTGCCCTGAAACTCATGCACTGAAACTCATGCCCTGAATCACATGCCCTAAAACTCCTGTCCTGAATCATCTGCCCAGAAACTCATGCCCTGAATCTCATGCCCTGAAACTCCTGCTCTGAAACTCATGCACTGAAACTCATGCCCTGAATCACATGCCCTAAAACTCCTGCCCTGAATCATCTGCCCAGAAACTCATGCCCTGAATTACATGCCCTGAAATACCTGCCCTGAATCTCATGCCCTGAAACTCATGCCCTGAATCTCATGCCCTGAAACTCCTGCACTGAAACTCATGCCAGGAATCTCATATTCTGAAACTCACGCCCTGAATTACATGCCCTGAAACTCCTGCCCTGAAACTCATGCCCTGAAACTCATGCCCTGAAACTCATGCCCTGAATCTCCTGTCCTAAAACTCATGCCCTGAATCTCATGCCCTGAATCTCATGCCATGAAACTCCTGCACTGAAACACCAGCCCTGAATCTCCTGCCCTGAAACTCATGCCCTGAATCTCATGCCCTGAATCTCACGCTCTGAAACTCGTGCACTGAATCTCATGACCTCAAGTTCCTGCACTGAAACTCATGCCCTGAATCTCATGCCCTGAAACTCCTGCACTGAAACTCATGCCATGAATCTCAGATCCTGAAACTCACGCCCTGAATCACATGCCCTGAAACTCCTGCCCTGAAACTCATGCCCTGAAACTCATGCCCTGAAACTCATGCCCTGAATCTCCTGTCCTGAAACTCATGCCCTGAATCTCCTGCCCTGAATCTCATGCCCTGAAACTCCTGCACCGAAACACCTGCCCTGAATCTCCTGCCCTGAAAATCATGCCCTGAATCTCATGCCCTGAATCTCATGGTCTGAAACTCATGCCCTGAATCTCATGCCCTCAAGTTCCTGCACTGAAACTCATGCCCTGAATCTCATGACCTGAAACTCATGCCCTGAACCTCATGCCCTGAAACTCAAGCCCTGAATCTCATGCCCTGAAACTCATGCCCTAAATCACATACCCTAAAACTCCTGCCCTGAAACTCATGCACTCAATCTCATGCCCTGAATCACATGCCCTAAAACTCCTGCCCTGAAACTCATGCCCTGAAACTCATGCCCTGAACCTCATGCCCTGAAACTCAAGCCCTGAATCTCATGCCCTGAAACTCATGCCATAAATCACATACCCTGAAACTACTGCCCTGAGACTCATGCACTGAAATTCATGCCCTGAATCACATGCCCTAAAATTCCTGCCCTGAATCATCTGACAGAAACTCATGCCCTGAATTACATGCCCTGAAATACCTGCCTTGAATCTCATGCCCTGAAACTCATGCCCTGAATCTCATGCGCTGAATCTCATGCCCTGAAACTCCTGCACTGAAACACCTGCCCTGAATCTCCTGCCTTGAAGATCATGCCCTGAATCTCATGCCCTGAATCTCATGCTCTGAAACTCGTGCACTGAATCACATCCCCTCAAGTTCCTGCACTGAAACTCATGCCCTGAATCTCATGCCCTGAAACTCATGCCCTGAACCTCATGCCCTGAAACTCAAGCCCTGAATCTCATGCCCTGAAACTCATGCCCTAAATCACATACCCTGAAACTCCTGCATTGAAACTCATGCACTGAAACTCATGCCCTGAATCTCATGCCCTGAAACACCTGCACTGAAACTCATGCCATGAATCTCATATCCTGAAACTCACGCCTTGAATCACATGCCCTGAAACTCCTGCCCTGAAACTCATGCCCTGAAACTGATGCCCTGAAACTCATGCCCTGAATCTCATGCCCTGAATCTCGTGCCCTGAAACTCCTGCACTGAAACACCTGCCCTGAATCTCCTGTCCTGAAAATGAAGCCCTGAATCTCATGCTCTAAAACTCGTGCACTGAATCTCAGGCCCTCAAGTTCCTGCACTGAAACTCATGCTCTGAATCTCATGCCCTGAAACTCATGCACTGAAATTCAAGCCCTGAATCTCATGCCCTAAAACTCCTGCCCTGAATCTTCTGCCCAGAAACTCATGCCCTGAATTACATGCCCTGAAAAACCTGCCCTGAATCTCATGCCCTGAAACTCATGCCCTGAATCTCATGCCCTGAAAGTCCTGCACTGAAACTCATGCACTGAAACTCATGCCCTGAATCACATGCCCTAAAACTCCTGCCCTGAATCATCTGCCCAGAAACTCATGCCCTGAATTACATGCCCTGAAATACCTGCCCTGAATCTCATGCCCTGAAACTCATGCCCTGAATCTCATGCCCTGAAACTCCTGCACTCAAACTCATGCCATGAATCTCATATCCTGAAACTCACGCCCTGAATTACATGCCCTGAAACTCCTGCCCTGAAACTCATGCCCTGAAACTCATGCCCTGAAACTCATGCCCTGAATCTCCTGTCCTAAAACTCATGCCCTGAATCTCATGCTCTGAATCTCATGCCCTGAAACTCCTGCACTGAAACACCTGCCCTGAATCTCCTGCCCTGAAAATCATACCCTGAATCTCATGCCCTGAATCTCATGCTCCGAAACTCATGCCCTAAATCACATACCCTGAAACTCCTGCCCTGAAACTCATGCACTCAAACTCGTGCCCTGAATCACATGCCCTAAAACTCCTGCCCTGAATCTCATGCCCTGAAACTCAAGCCCTGAATCTCATGCCCTGAAACTCATACCCTTAATCACATATCCTGAATCACATGCCCTAAAATTCCTGCCCTGAATCATCTGCCCAGAAACTCATGCCCTGAATTACATGCCCTGAATCACATACCCTAAAATTCCTGCCCTGAATCATCTGCAGAGAAACTCATGCCCTGAATTACATGCCCTGAAATACCTGCCCTGAATCTCATGCCCTGAAACTCATGCCCTGAATCTCATGCCCTGAATCTCATGCCCTGAAACTCCTGCACTGAAACACCAGCCCTGAATCTCCTGCCTTGAAAATCATGCCCTGAATCTCATGCCCTGAATCTCATGCTCTGAAACTCGTGCACTGAATCTCATGCCCTCAAGTTCCTGCACTGAAACTCATGCCCTGAATCTCATGCCCTGAAACTCATGCCCTGAACCTCATGCCCTGAAACTCAAGCCCTGAATCTCATGCCCTGAAACTCATGCCCTAAATCACATACACTGAAACTCCTGCCCTGAAACTCATGCACTGAAACTCATGCCCTGAATCACATGCCCTAAAACTCATGCCCTGAATCATCTGCCCAGAAACTCATGCCCTGAATTACATGCCCTGAAATACCTGCACTGAATCTCATGCCCTGAAACTCATGCCCTGAATCTCATGCCCTGAAACTCCTGCACTGAAACGCATGCCATGAATCTCATATCCTGAAACTCACGCCCTGAATCTCATGCCCTGAAACTCCTGCACTGAAACACCTGCCCTGAATCTCCTGCCCTGAAACTCATGCCCTGAATCTCATGCCCTGAATCTCACGCTCTGAAACTCGTGCACTGAATCTCATGACCTCAAGTTACTGCACTGAAACTCATGCCCTGAATCTCATGTCCTGAAACTCCTGCACTGAAACACCTGCCCTGAATCTCCTGCACTGAATCTCATGCCCTGAATCTCATGCCCTGAATCTCATGCCCTGAAACTCCTGCACTGAAACGCATGCCATGAATCTCAGATCCTGAAACTCACGCCCTGAATCACATGCCCTGAAACTCCTGCCCTGAAACTCATGCCCTGAAACTCATGCCCTGAAACTCATGCCCTGAATCTCCTGTCCTGAAACTCATGCCCTGAATCTCCTGCCCTGAATCTCATGCCCTGAAACTCCTGCACCGAAACACCTGCCCTGAATCTCCTGCCCTGAAAATCATGCCCTGAATCTCATGCCCTGAATCTCATGGTCTGAAACTCATGCCCTGAATCTCATGCCCTCAAGTTCCTGCACTGAAACTCATGCCCTGAATCTCATGACCTGAAACTCATGCCCTGAACCTCATGCCCTGAAACTCAAGCCCTGAATCTCATGCCCTGAAACTCATGCCCTAAATCACATACCCTAAAACTCCTGCCCTGAAACTCATGCACTCAATCTCATGCCCTGAATCACATGCCCTAAAACTCCTGCCCTGAAACTCATGCCCTGAAACTCATGCCCTGAACCTCATGCCCTGAAACTCAAGCCCTGAATCTCATGCCCTGAAACTCATGCCATAAATCACATACCCTGAAACTACTGCCCTGAGACTCATGCACTGAAATTCATGCCCTGAATCACATGCCCTAAAATTCCTGCCCTGAATCATCTGACAGAAACTCATGCCCTGAATTACATGCCCTGAAATACCTGCCTTGAATCTCATGCCCTGAAACTCATGCCCTGAATCTCATGCGCTGAATCTCATGCCCTGAAACTCCTGCACTGAAACACCTGCCCTGAATCTCCTGCCTTGAAGATCATGCCCTGAATCTCATGCCCTGAATCTCATGCTCTGAAACTCGTGCACTGAATCACATCCCCTCAAGTTCCTGCACTGAAACTCATGCCCTGAATCTCATGCCCTGAAACTCATGCCCTGAACCTCATGCCCTGAAACTCAAGCCCTGAATCTCATGCCCTGAAACTCATGCCCTAAATCACATACCCTGTAACTCCTGCATTGAAACTCATGCACTGAAACTCATGCCCTGAATCTCCTGCCCTGAAAGACCTGCACTGAAACTCATGCCATGAATCTCATATCCTGAAACTCACGCCTTGAATCACATACCCTGTAACTCCTGCATTGAAACTCCTGCCCTGAAACTCATGCCCTGAAACTGATGCCCTGAAACTCATGCCCTGAATCTCATGCCCTGAATCTCGTGCCCTGAAACTCCTGCACTGAAACACCTGCCCTGAATCTCCTGCCCTGAAAATGAAGCCCTGAATCTCATGCTCTAAAACTCGTGCACTGAATCTCAGGCCCTCAAGTTCCTGCACTGAAACTCATGCTCTGAATCTCATGCCCTGAAACTCATGCACTGAAATTCAAGCCCTGAATCTCATGCCCTAAAACTCCTGCCCTGAATCTTCTGCCCAGAAACTCATGCCCTGAATTACATGCCCTGAAAAACCTGCCCTGAATCTCATGCCCTGAAACTCATGCCCTGAATCTCATGCCCTGAAAGTCCTGCACTGAAACTCATGCACTGAAACTCATGCCCTGAATCACATGCCCTAAAACTCCTGCCCTGAATCATCTGTCCAGAAACTCATGCCCTGAATTACATGCCCTGAAATACCTGCCCTGAATCTCATGCCCTGAAACTCATGCCCTGAATCTCATGCCCTGAAACTCCTGCACTCAAACTCATGCCATGAATCTCATATCCTGAAACTCACGCCCTGAATTACATGCCCTGAAACTCCTGCCCTGAAACTCATGCCCTGAAACTCATGCCCTGAAACTCATGCCCTGAATCTCCTGTCCTAAAACTGATGCCCTGAATCTCATGCTCTGAATCTCATGCCCTGAAACTCCTGCACTGAAACACCTGCCCTGAATCTCCTGCCCTGAAAATCATACCCTGAATCTCATGCCCTGAATCTCATGCTCTGAAACTCATGCCCTAAATCACATACCCTGAAACTCCTGCCCTGAAACTCATGCACTCCAACTCGTGCCCTGAATCACATGCCCTAAAACTCCTGCCCTGAATCTCATGCCCTGAAACTCAAGCCCTGAATCTCATGCCCTGAAACTCATACCCTTAATCACATACCCTGAATCACATGCCCTAAAATTCCTGCCCTGAATCATCTGCCCAGAAACTCATGCCCTGAATTACATGCCCTGAATCACATACCCTAAAATTCCTGCCCTGAATCATCTGCCCAGAAACTCATGCCCTGAATTACATGCCCTGAAATACCTGCCCTGAATCTCATGCCCTGAAACTCATGCCCTGAATCTCATGCCCTGAATCTCATGCCCTGAAACTCCTGCACTGAAACACCAGCCCTGAATCTCCTGCCTTGAAAATCATGCCCTGAATCTCATGCCCTGAATCTCATGCTCTGAAACTCGTGCACTGAATCTCATGCCCTCAAGTTCCTGCACTGAAACTCATGCCCTGAATCTCATGCCCTGAAACTCATGCCCTGAACCTCATGCCCTGAAACTCAAGCCCTGAATCTCATGCCCTGAAACTCATGCCCTAAATCACATACACTGAAACTCCTGCCCTGAAACTCATGCACTGAAACTCATGCCCTGAATCACATGCCCTAAAACTCATGCCCTGAATCTTCTGCCCAGAAACTCATGCCCTGAATTACATGCCCTGAAATACCTGCACTGAATCTCATGCCCTGAAACTCATGCCCTGAATCTCATGCCCTGAAACTCCTGCACTGAAACGCATGCCATGAATCTCATATCCTGAAACTCACGCCCTGAATTACATGCCCTGAAACTCCTGCCCTGAAACTCATGCCCTGAAACTCATGCCCTGAAACTCATGCCCTGAATCTCCTGTCCTAAAACTCATGCCCTGAATCTCATGTCCTGAATCTCATGCCCTGAAACTCCTGCACTGAAACACCTGCCCTGAATCTCCTGCCCTGAAACTCATGCCCTGAATCTCATGCCCTGAATCTCACGCTCTGAAACTCGTGCACTGAATCTCATGACCTCAAGTTACTGCACTGAAACTCATGCCCTGAATCTCATGTCCTGAAACTCCTGCACTGAAACACCTGCCCTGAATCTCCTGCCTTGAAAATCATGACCTGAATCTCATGCCCTGAATGTCATGCTCTGAAACTCGTGCACTGAATCTCATGCCCTCAAGTTCCTGCACTGAAACTCAAGCCCTGAATCTCATGCCCTGAAACTCATGCACTGAACCTCATGCCCTGAAACTCAAGCCCTGAATCTCATGCCCTGAAACTCATGCCCTAAATCACATACCCTGAAACTCCTGCCCTGAAACTCATGCACTGAAACTCATGCCCTGAATCACATGCCCTAAAACTCATGCCCTGAATCATCTGCCCAGAAACTCATGCCATGAATTACATGCCCTGAAATACCTGCCCTGAATCTCATGCCCTGAAACTCATGCCCTGAATCTCATGCACTGAAACTCCTGCCCTCAAACTCATGCACTGAAACTCATGCCCTGAATCTCATGCCTTGAAACTCCTGCCCTCAAACTCATGCACTGAAACTCATACCCTGAATCTCATGCCCTGAAACACCTGCACTGAAACTCATGCCATGAATCTCATATCCTGAAACTCACGCCTTGAATCACATGCCCTGAAACTCCTGCCCTGAAACTCATGCACTGAAACTCATGCCCTGAATCACATGCCCTAAAACTCCTGCCCTGAATCATCTGCCCAGAAACTCATGCCCTGAATTACATGCCCTGAAATACCTGCCCTGAATCTCATGCCCTGAAACTCATGCCCTGAATCTCATGCCCTGAAACTCCTGTCCTAAAACTCATGCCCTGAATCTCATGCTCTGAATCTCATGCCCTGAAACTCCTGCACTGAAACACCTGCCCTGAATCTCCTGCCCTGAATATCATACCCTGAATCTCATGCCCTGAATCTCATGCTCTGAAACTCATGCCCTAAATCACGTACCCTGAAACTCCTGCCCTGAAACTCATGCACTCAAACTCGTGCCCTAAATCACATGCCCTAAAACTCCTGCCCTGAATCTCATGCCCTGAAACTCAAGCGCTGAATCTCATGCCCTGAAACTCATACCCTTAATCACATACCCTGAAACTACTGCCCTGAAAGTCATGCACTGAAACTCATGCCCTGAATCACATGCCCTAAAATTCCTGCCCTGAATCATCTGCCCAGAAACTCATGCCCTGAATTACATGCCCTGAATCACATACCCTAAAATTCCTGCCCTGAATCATCTGCCCAGAAACTCATGCCCTGAATTACATGCCCTGAAATACCTGCCCTGAATCTCATGCCCTGAAACTCATGCCCTGAATCTCATGCCCTGAATCTCATGCCCTGAAACTCCTGCACTGAAACACCAGCCCTGAATCTCCTGCCTTGAAAATCATGCCCTGAATCTCATGCCCTGAATCTCATGCTCTGAAACTCGTGCACTGAATCTCATGCCCTCAAGTTCCTGCACTGAAACTCATGCCCTGAATCTCATGCCCTGAAACTCATGCCCTGAACCTCATGCCCTGAAACTCAAGCCCTGAATTTCATGCCCTGATACTCATGCCCTAAATCACATACACTGAAACTCCTGCCCTGAAACTCATGCACTGAAACTCATGCCCTGAATCACATGCCCTAAAACTCATGCCCTGAATCATCTGCCCAGAAACTCATGCCCTGAATTACATGCTCTGAAATACCTGCACTGAATCTCATGCCCTGAAACTCATGCCCTGAATCTCATGCCCTGAAACTCCTGCACTGAAACGCATGCCATGAATCTCATATCCTGAAACTCACGCCCTGAATTACATGCCCTGAAACTCCTGCCCTGAAACTCATGCCCTGAAACTCATGCCCTGAAACTCATGCCCTGAATCTCCTGTCCTAAAACTCATGCCCTGAATCTCATGTCCTGAATCTCATGCCCTGAAACTCCTGCACTGAAACACCTGCCCTGAATCTCCTGCCCTGAAACTCATGTCCTGAATCTCATGCCCTGAATCTCACGCTCTGAAACTCGTGCACTGAATCTCATGACCTCAAGTTACTGCACTGAAACTCATGCCCTGAATCTCATGTCCTGAAACTCCTGCACTGAAACACCTGCCCTGAATCTCCTGCCTTGAAAATCATGACCTGAATCTCATGCCCTGAATCTCATGCTCTGAAACTCGTGCACTCAATCTCATGCCCTCAAGTTCCTGCACTGAAACTCAAGCCCTGAATCTCATGCCCTGAAACTCATGCACTGAACCTCATGCCCTGAAACTCAAGCCCTGAATCTCATGCCCTGAAACTCATGCCCTAAATCACATACCCTGAAACTCCTGCCCTGAAACTCATGCACTGAAACTCATGCCCTGAATCACATGCCCTAAAACTCATGCCCTGAATCATCTGCCCAGAAACTCATGCCCTGAATTACATGCCCTGAAATACCTGCCCTGAATCTCATGCCCTGAAACTCATGCCCTGAATCTCATGCACTGAAACTCCTGCCCTCAAACTCATGCACTGAAACTCATGCCCTGAATCTCATGCCTTGAAACTCCTGCCCTCAAACTCATGCACTGAAACTCATGCCCTGAATCTCATGCCCTGAAACACCTGCACTGAAACTCATGCCATGAATCTCATATCCTGAAACTCACGCCTTGAATCACATGCCCTGAAACTCCTGCCCTGAAACTCATGCCCTGAAACTCATGCCCTGAAACTCATGCCCTGAATCTCATGCCCTGAATCTCGTGCCCTGAAACTCCTGCACTGAAACACCTGCCCTGAATCTCCTGCCCTGAAAATGAAGCCCTGAATCTCATGCCCGGAATCTCATGCCCTGAAACTCATGCCCTGAATCTCCTGTCCTGAAACTCATGCCCTGAATCTCATGCTCTGAAAATCATGCCCTGAATCTCATGCCCTGAATCTCATGCTCTGAAACTCATGCCCTGAATCTGAAGCCCTGAATCTCATGCCCTGAAACTGATGCCCTACATCACATACCCTGAAACTCCTGCCCTGAAACTCATGCACTGAAACTCATGCCCTGAATCTCATGCCTTGAAACTCCTGCCCTCAAACTCATGCACTGAAACTCATGCCCTGAATCTCATGCCCTGAAACACCTGCACTGAAACTCATGCCATGAATCTCATATCCTGAAACTCACGCCTTGAATCACATGCCCTGAAACTCCTGCCCTGAAACTCATGCCCTGAAACTCATGCCCTGAAACTCATGCCCTGAATCTCATGCCCTGAATCTCGTGCCCTGAAACTCCTGCACTGAAACACCTGCCCTGAATCTCCTGCCCTGAAAATGAAGCCCTGAATCTCATGCCCGGAATCTCATGCCCTGAAACTCATGCCCTGAAACTCATGCCCTGAATCTCCTGTCCTGAAACTCATGCCCTGAATCTCATGCTCTGAAAATCATGCCCTGAATCTCATGCCCTGAATCTCATGCTCTGAAACTCATGCCCTGAATCTGAAGCCCTGAATCTCATGCCCTGAAACTGATGCCCTACATCACATACCCTGAAACTCCTGCCCTGAAACTCATGCACTGAAACTCATGCCCTGAATCACATGCCCTAAAACTCATGCCCTGAATCATCTGCCCAGAAACTCATGCCCTGAATTACATGCCCTGAAATACCTGCCCTGAATCTCATGCCCTGAAACTCATGCACTGAATCTCATGCCCTGAAACTCCTGCCCTCAAACTCATGCACTGAAACTCATGCCCTGAATCTCATGCCTTGAAACTCCTGCCCTCAAACTCATGCACTGAAACTCATGCCCTGAATCTCATGCCCTGAAACACCTGCACTGAATCTAATGCCATGAATCTCATATCCTGAAACTCACGCCTTGAATCACATGCCCTGAAACTCCTGCCCTGAAACTCATGCCCTGAAACTCATGCCCTGAAACTCATGCCCTGAATCTCATGCCCTGAATCTCGTGCCCTGAAACTCCTGCACTGAAACACCTGCCCTGAATCTCATGCCCTGAATCTCATGCCCTGAATCTCATGCCCTGAATCTCATGCCCTGAAACTCATGCCCTGAAACTCATGCCCTGAATCTCCTGTCCTGAAACTCATGCCCTGAATTTCATGCCCTGAATCTCATGCCCTGAAACTCCTGCACTGAAACACCTGCCCTGAATCTCCTGCCCTGAAAATCATGCCCTGAATCTCATGCCCTGAATCTCATGCTCTGAAACTCATGCCCTGAATCTCATGCCCTGAAACTCCTGCACTGAAACTCATGCCATGAATCTCATATCCTGAAACTCACGCCCTGAATCACATGCCCTGAAACTCCTGCCCTGAAACTCACGCCCTGAAACTCATGCCCTGAATTTCCTGTCCTGAAACTCATGCCCTGAATCTCATGCCCTGAAACTCCTGCACTGAAACACCTGCCCTGAATCTCCTGCCCTGAAAATCATGCCCTGAATCTCATGCCCTGAATCTCATGCTCTGAAACTCATGCCCTGAATCTCATGCCCTCAAGTTCCTGCACTGAAACTCAAGCCCTGAATCTCATGCCCTGAAACTCCTGCACTGAAACTCATGCCATGAATCTCATATCCTGAAACACACGCCCTGAATCACATGCCCTGAAACTCCTGCCCTGAAACTCATGCCCTGAAACTCATGCCCTGAATTTCCTGTCCTGAAAATCATGCCCTGAATCTCATGCCCTGAAACTCCTGCACTGAAACACCTGCCCTGAATCTCCTGCCCTGAAAATCATGCCCTGAATCTCAAGCCCTGAATCTCATGCTCTGAAACTCATGCCCTGAATCTCATGCCCTCAAGTTCCTGCACTGAAACTCATGCCCTGAATCTCATGACCTGAAACTCATGCCCTGAACCTCATGCCCTGAAACTCAAGCCCTGAATCTCATGCCCGGAATCTCATGCCCTAAATCACATACCCTGAAACTCCTGCCCTGAAACTCATGCACTCAAACTCATGCCCTGAATCACATGCCCTAAAAGTCCTGCCCTGAAACTCATGCCCTGAAACTCATGCCCTGAATCTCCTGTCCTAAAACTCATGCCCTGAATCTCATGCTCTGAATCTCATGCCCTGAAACTCCTGCACTGAAACACCTGCCCTGAATCTCCTGCCCTGAAAATCATACCCTGAATTACATGCCCTGAAATACCTGCCCTGAATCTCATGCCCTGAAACTCATGCCCTGAATCTCATGCCCTGAAACTCCTGCACTCAAACTCATGCCATGAATCTAATATCCTGAAACTCACGCCCTGAATTACATGCCCTGAAACTCCTGCCCTGAAACTCATGCCCTGAAACTCATGCCCTGAAACTCATGCCCTGAATCTCCTGTCCTAAAACTAATGCCCTGAATCTCATGCTCTGAATCTCATGCCCTGAAACTCCTGCACTGAAACACCTGCCCTGAATCTCCTGTCCTGAAAATCATACCCTGAATCTTATGCCCTGAATCTCATGCTCTGAAACTCATGCCCTAAATCACATACCCTGAAACTCCTGCCCTGAAACTCATGCACTCAAACTCGTGCCCTGAATCACATGCCCTAAAACTCCTGCCCTGAATCTCACGCCCTGAAACTCAAGCCCTGAATTTCATGCCCTGAAACTCATACCCTAAATCACATACCCTGAAACTACTGCCCAGAAACTCATGCACTGAAACTCATGCCCTGAATCACATGCCCTAAAACTCATGCCCTGAATCATCTGCCCAAAAACTCATGCCCTGAATTACATGCCCTGAAATACCTGCCGTGAATCTCATGCCCTGAAACTCATGCCCTGAATCTCATGCCCTGAAACTCCTGCACTGAAACTCATGCCATGAATCTCATATCCTGAAACTCACGCCCTGAATTACATGCCCTGAAACTCCTGCCCTGAAACTCATGCCCTGCAACTCCTGCACTGAAACACCTGCCCTGAATCTCCTGCCCTGAAACTCATGCCCTTAATCTCATGCCCTGAATCTCACGCTCTGAAACTCGTGCACTGAATCTCATGACCTCAAGTTACTGCACTGAAACTCATGCCCTGAATCTCATATCCTGAAACTCCTGCACTGAAACACCTGCCCTGAATCTCCTGCCTTGAAAATCATGACCTGAATCTCATGCCCTGAATCTCATGCTCTGAAACTCGTGCACTGAATCTCATGCCCTCAAGTTCCTGCACTGAAACTCAAGCCCTGAATCTCATGCCCTGAAACTCATGCCCTGAACCTCATGCCCTGAAACTCAAGCCCTGAATCTCATGCCCTGAAACTCATGCCCTAAATCACATACCCTGAAACTCCTGCCCTGAAACTCATGCACTGAAACTCATGCCCTGAATCACATGCCCTAAAACTCATGCCCTGAATCATCTGCCCAGAAACTCATGCCCTGAATTACATGCCCTGAAATACCTGCCCTGAATCTCATGCCCTGAAACTCATGCCCTGAATCTCATGCCCAGAAACTCCTGCCCTCAAACTCATGCACTGAAACTCATGCCCTGAATCTCATGCCTTGAAACTCCTGCCCTCAAACTCATGCACTGAAACTCATGCCCTGAATCTCATGCCCTGAAACGCCTGCACTGAAACTCATGCCATGAATCTCATATCCTGAAACTCACGCCTTGAATCACATGCCCTGAAACTCCTGCCCTACATCACATACCCTGAAATTCCTGCCCTGAAACTTATGCCCTGAATCTCATGCCCTGAATCTCGTGCCTTGAAACTCATGCCCTGAACCTCATGCCCTGAAACTCAAGCCCTGAATCTCATGCCCTGAAACTCATGCCCTAAATCACATACACTGAAACTCCTGCCCTGAAACTCATGCACTGAAACTCATGCCCTGAATCACATGCCCTAAAACTCATGCCCTGAATCATCTGCCCAGAAACTCATGCCCTGAATTACATGCCCTGAAATACCTGCACTGAATCTCATGCCCTGAAACTCATGCCCTGAATCTCATGCCCTGAAACTCCTGCACTGAAACGCATGCCATGAATCTCATATCCTGAAACTCACGCCCTGAATTACATGCCCTGAAACTCCTGCCCTGAAACTCATGCCCTGAAACTCATGCCCTGAAACTCATGCCCTGAATCTCCTGTCCTAAAACTCATGCCCTGAATCTCATGTCCTGAATCTCATGCCCTGAAACTCCTGCACTGAAACACCTGCCCTGAATCTCCTGCCCTGAAACTCATGCCCTGAATCTCATGCCCTGAATCTCACGCTCTGAAACTCGTGCACTGAATCTCATGACCTCAAGTTACTGCACTGAAACTCATGCCCTGAATCTCATGTCCTGAAACTCCTGCACTGAAACACCTGCCCTGAATCTCCTGCCTTGAAAATCATGACCTGTATCTCATGCCCTGAATCTCATGCTCTGAAACTCGTGCACTTAATCTCATTCCCTCAAGTTCCTGCACTGAAACTCAAGCCCTGAATCTCATGCCCTGAAAATCATGCACTGAACCTCATGCCCTGAAACTCAAGCCCTGAATCTCATGCCCTGAAACTCATGCCCTAAATCACATACCCTGAAACTCCTGCCCTGAAACTCATGCACTGAAAGTCATGCCCTGAATCACATGCCCTAAAACTCATGCCCTGAATCATCTGCCCAGAAACTCATGCCCTGAATTACATGCCCTGAAATACCTGCCCTGAATCTCATGCCCTGAAACTCATGCCCTGAATCTCATGCACTGAAACTCCTGCCCTCAAACTCATGCACTGAAACTCATGCCCTGAATCTCATGCCTTGAAACTCCTGCCCTCAAACTCATGCACTGAAACTCATACCCTGAATCTCATGCCCTGAAACACCTGCACTGAAACTCATGCCATGAATCTCATATCCTGAAACTCACGCCTTGAATCACATGCCCTGAAACTCCTGCCCTGAAACTCATGCACTGAAACTCATGCCCTGAATCTCATGCCCTGAATCTCGTGCCCTGAAACTCCTGCACTGAAACACCTGCCCTGAATCTCCTGCCCTGAAAATGAAGCCTTGAATCTCATGCCCTGAATCTCATGCCCTGAAACTCATGCCCTGAAACTCATGCCCTGAATCTCCTGTCCTGAAACTCATGCCCTGAATCTCATGCCCTGAATCTCATGCCCTGAAAATCATGCTCTGAATCTCATGCCCTGAATCTCATGCCCTGAATCTCATGCCCTGAAACTCATGCCCTGAAACTCATGCCCTGAATCTCCTGTCCTGAAACTCATGCCCTGAATTTCATGCCCTGAATCTCATGCCCTGAAACTCCTGCACTGAAACACCTGCCCTGAATCTCCTGCCCTGAAAATCATGCCCTGAATCTCATGCCCTGAATCTCATGCTCTGAAACTCATGCCCTGAATCTCATGCCCTGAAACTCCTGCACTGAAACTCATGCCATGAATCTCATATCCTGAAACTCACGCCCTGAATCACATGCCCTGAAACTCCTATCCTGAAACTCATGCCCTGAAACTCATGCCCTGAATTTCCTGTCCTGAATTTCATGCCCTGAATCTCATGCCCTGAAACTCCTGCACTGAAACACCAGCCCTGAATCTCCTGCCCTGAAAATCATGCCCTGAATCTCATGCCCTGAATCTCATGCTCTGAAACTCATGCCCTGAATCTCATGCCCTCAAGTTCCTGCACTGAAACTCAAGCCCTGAATCTCATGCCCTGAAACTCCTGCACTGAAACTCATGCCATGAATCTCATATCCTGAAACACACGCCCAGAATCACATGCCCTGAAACTCCTGCCCTGAAACTCATGCCCTGAAACTCATGCCCTGAATTTCCTGTCCTGAAAATCATGCCCTGAATCTCATGCCCTGAAACTCCTGCACTGAAACACCTGCCCTGAATCTCCTGCCCTGAAAATCATGCCCTGAATCTCAAGCCCTGAATCTCATGCTCTGAAACTCATGCCCTGAATCTCATGCCCTCAAGTTCCTGCACTGAAACTCATGCCCTGAATCTCATGACCTGAAACTCATGCCCTGAACCTCATGCCCTGAAACTCAAGCCCTGAGTCTCATGCCCGGAATCTCATGCCCTAAGTCACATACCCTGAAACTCCTGCCCTGAAACTCATGCACTCAAACTCATGCCCTGAATCACATGCCCTAAAACTCCTGCCCTGAAACTCATGCCCTGAAACTCATGCCCTGAACCTCATGCCCTGAAACTCAAGCCCTGAATCTCATGCCCTGAAACTCATGCCCTAAATCACATACCCTGAAACTACTGCCCTGAAACTCATGCACTTAAACTCATGCCCTAAAATTCCTGCCCTGAATCATCTGCCCAGAAAATCATGCCCTGAATTACATGCCCTGAAATACCTGCCCTGAATCTCATGCCCTGAAACTCATGCCCTGAATCTCATGCCCTGAAACTCCTGCACTCAAACTCATGCCATGAATCTCATATCCTGAAACTCACGCCCTGAATTACATGCCCTGAAACTCCTGCCCTGAAACTCATGCCCTGAAACTCATGCCCTGAAACTCATGCCCTGAATCTCCTGTCCTAAAACTCATGCCCTGAATCTCATGCTCTGAATCTCATGCCCTGAAACTCCTGCACTGAAACACCTGCCCTGAATCTCCTGCCCTGAAAATCATACCCTGAATCTCATGCCCTGAATCTCATGCTCTGAAACTCTTGCCCTAAATCACATACCCTGAAATTCCTGCCCTGAAACTCATGCACTCAAACTCGTGCCCTGAATCACATGCCCTAAAACTCTTGCCCTGAATCTCATGCCCTGAAACTCATACCCTAAATCACATACCCTGAAACTACTGCCTGAACCTCATGCCCTGAAAATCAAGCCCTGAATCTCATGCCCTGAAACTCATACCCTAAATCACATACCCTGAAACTACTGCCCTGAACCTCATGCCCTGAAACTCATGCCCTGAATCTCATGCCCTGAAACTCCTGCACTCAAACTCATGCCATGAATCTCATATCCTGAAACTCACGCCCTGAATTACATGCCCTGAAACTCCTGCCCTGAAACTCATGCCCTGAAACTCATGCCCTGAATCTCCTGTCCTAAAACTCATGCCCTGAATCTCATGCTCTGAATCTCATGCCCTGAAACTCCTGCACTGAAACACCTGCCCTGAATCTCCTGCCCTGAAAATCATACCCTGAATTACATGCCCTGAAATACCTGCCCTGAATCTCATGCCCTGAAACTCATGCCCTGAATCTCATGCCCTGAAACTCCTGCACTGAAACTCATGCCATGAATCTCATATCCTGAAACTCACGCCCTGAATCACATGCCCTGAAACTCCTATCCTGAAACTCATGCCCTGAAACTCATGCCCTGAATTTCCTGTCCTGAAACTCATGCCCTGAATCTCATGCCCTGAAACTCCTGCACTGAAACACCAGCCCTGAATCTCCTGCCCTGAAAATCATGCCCTGAATCTCATGCCCTGAATCTCATGCTCTGAAACTGATGCCCTGAATCTCATGCCCTCAAGTTCCTGCACTGAAACTCAAGCCCTGAATCTCATGCCCTGAAACTCCTGCACTGAAACTCATGCCATGAATCTCATATCCTGAAACACACGCCCAGAATCACATGCCCTGAAACTCCTGCCCTGAAACTCATGCCCTGAAACTCATGCCCTGAATTTCCTGTCCTGAAAATCATGCCCTGAATCTCATGCCCTGAAACTCCTGCACTGAAACACCTGCCCTGAATCTCCTGCCCTGAAAATCATGCCCTGAATCTCAAGCCCTGAATCTCATGCTCTGAAACTCATGCCCTGAATCTCATGCCCTCAAGTTCCTGCACTGAAACTCATGCCCTGAATCTCATGACCTGAAACTCATGCCCTGAACCTCATGCCCTGAAACTCAAGCCCTGAGTCTCATGCCCGGAATCTCATGCCCTAAATCACATACCCTGAAACTCCTGCCCTGAAACTCATGCACTAAAACTCATGGCCTGAATCACATGCCCTAAAACTCCTGCCCTGAAACTCATGCCCTGAAACTCATGCCCTGAACCTCATGCCCTGAAACTCAAGCCCTGAATCTCATGCCCTGAAACTCATGCCCTAAATCACATACCCTGAAACTACTGCCCTGAAACTCATGCACTGAAACTCATGCCCTGAATCACATGCCCTAAAACTCATGCCCTGAATCATCTGCCCAGAAACTCATGCCCTGAATTACATGCCCTGAAATACCTGCCCTGAATCTCATGCCCTGAAACTCATGCCCTGAATCTCATGCCCTGAAACTCCTGCACTGAAACTCATGCCATGAATCTCATATCCTGAAACTCACGCCCTGAATTACATGCCCTGAAACTCCTGCCCTGAAACTCATGCCCTGCAACTCCTGCACTGAAACACCTGCCCTGAATCTCCTGCCCTGAAACTCATGCCCTTAATCTCATGCCCTGAATCTCACGCTCTGAAACTCGTGCACTGAATCTCATGACCTCAAGTTACTGCACTGAAACTCATGCCCTGAATCTCATATCCTGAAACTCCTGCACTGAAACACCTGCCCTGAATCTCCTGCCTTGAAAATCATGACCTGAATCTCATGCCCTGAATCTCATGCTCTGAAACTCGTGCACTGAATCTCATGCCCTCAAGTTCCTGCACTGAAACTCAAGCCCTGAATCTCATGCCCTGAAACTCATGCCCTGAACCTCATGCCCTGAAACTCAAGCCCTGAATCTCATGCCCTGAAACTCATGCCCTAAATCACATACCCTGAAACTCCTGCCCTGAAACTCATGCACTGAAACTCATGCCCTGAATCACATGCCCTAAAACTCATGCCCTGAATCATCTGCCCAGAAACTCATGCCCTGAATTACATGCCCTGAAATACCTGCCCTGAATCTCATGCCCTGAAACTCATGCCCTGAATCTCATGCCCAGAAACTCCTGCCCTCA